>NC_138769.1:657829021-657934021 GCF_965119305.1 Pelophylax lessonae | reverse complement strand
TGATGTCATTCATCTCAGGAGTCTTCAGGAGGGGAGGAAGGGAAGAGGGGCTTGGTTAGCTAAGAACACCCTGCTGTCCGCATGCCTGAGCTAAGTGCAGATGGATTCCAGGAAGTAAATGCTACATGAATCATCTGCCATTACTCAAGATGGCTGTAGCTAGAAATGCTAGGGAGTGTATTTTAAATTGATTTCTCAGCAAAATAAAGAATGGAGACATGGATGGATGAGGGAGTTTGAATATTAACCTCTTGGCGCCAACAATACACAAATATGCGCCTCTGGGCAGGTAGGCCTTGGTGCCGAGAAGCCGCATATTTGTATGCAATATTACAAAAACAGCTGTGGCTAACGGAAAGCTCCCGATTGCAAGCTTTCCGATAATGTGACCACCATGACAGCCAATCTAGGCAGTCACATGATCATAAACCCCGCCCTGCCTCCAAGCATCCAAAACCCTTTAAAGGGCCGGAAGGGGCCGGCGCCAAGGGGTTAAAAATGAATTCAAAGGCGTTTTTGGTTTGTGGTGCTCAGATGCAGTGTAATTCCCATTTAAAATTTACCCTCGTAGTCCCCTAATGACAGTGGTCACCCCAATGATGACAACATCAGCACTAAAATATGGAAGAGGTTCTAACTCTTCATCACTGATAGATACTGAGGCTGCACTTTAGTTGAACTGCAACTTTTAGGCTTCATTGCCATGAGAGGTTATCTGCATGCGAACAGTGGCAGCCACTCGGCCTGTATAAAGTAATGACAGAAAGAGAAGAGCCGCCATTGCTCACATGTAGCCGCACACCCACTGTTTACATGCCGACAGGGATGGATGAGCAACCCTGAATGCAGAAAGCTGTGCCCAGGCTTGAACACCCTTCCACAAGTCCTGATATATGTGAATAGCATATATGCATATAATCTGTGGAAACCAATTCTGTTTAGTACCTAAGAAAACAAAATCATGAATGTATTTTCCTATGCATCTCTCATAGATTGCCAAGTAATTGTTTTCTGTGACTGATCGAACTGTCATGGGTCAACTCTGTAATGAATGTATTGCATTACTATAATGATGGGAAATTATCAATTACATTCAAGTGATTCACCTCACACAGTTCTAGGGGAAGCAGTGGTAATGGATTGGGGATTTAATTTGTGAGGTCAAGTAGGCAGCAAGGCCTAATGCAGCCAAAACTTTCTTCGTCATCCACAAGCAGAGTATTAAGGCTCGGGTCACACTATTGCGATGCGGGAAGGCTGCGAATTCGCAGCCTTTTCCCGCATCGCACACGCACCCCCGGCAGTTCACACTGCCATATGCGATCCGCTGGGGGTGTCAATGTAATCTTAACGACACCCCCAGTTTGATCGCATATCGCAGTGCGATCGTGCAGTTCGCACAGGATGGGATCGCACAAGTGTGAACCGCTGTGCGATCCGATCCTGATGCGGCTGCAAAAATGCCTCCTGTGCGTGTTTGCACCGGGTGCGATGCGAATTTAGCCATACAAACTGTATGGCTAAACTCGCACCGCACAGCTGATCGCATGTAATGTCGGAGCAGTGCGCTCCGACATTACATGCGAACCCGGCACTCGCATCAGTGTGAACCGGGGCTAAAGCAGAATGTGGACCCCTAGATATGTACCGGATCTCTGCTCCAAAAATGTAATTAGAACATCATGTAAACTGCATTGAAAAAGTATTTGGCCCCTTCCTAATTTTTTATTTTATTTTTTTTGCATATTTGTTACACTTAAATAATTCAGATCAAACAAATTTTCATATTACACAAAATGCAGTTTTTAAACTTAATTTAAGGGATAAAAGCTGTCCAAACCTGCCTGGCCCTATGTGAAAAAGTAATTACCCCCTAAACCTAATAACTGGTTGTGCAAACCTTGGCAGTGGCCACTGCAATCAAGAGTTTGCAATAACTGGCGAGGAGTCTTTCACATCGCTGTGGAGGAATTTTGGACCACTCTTCTTTGCAGAATGATTTTGCTCCAACCACACTGGAGGATTTTCAAGCATGAACAGCCTGTTTAAGGTCATGCCACAGCATCTCAATCAGATTTAAGTCCAGACTTTAACTAGGCCATTCCAAAACCTTAATTTTGTTTTTTTGTTTTTTTTTTGAGCCTTTCAGAGTTGAACTTTGAAGGAGTGTTCTACTCCATTTTGTATAATATAATGGCTAACTGTCTGACTCCATTTCATAAAACTCTCAGAAGCACGTAGCATATAGTTAGATGTGTCGTGTCTTTAGTTCCTCTTTTAGGAATATTATCTCAGAATTTGTTTTTTACATACATTAACCAATAGAATCTAACAAACCAGTGTATACCCGTATAAGGAATTTACCCTAGACCACCCCTCTTTCAATGCATGTATAAATACTTATGAATGTAATAAAACGGAGGAGACAATCCTTTGAACCAAATGCTGACTAGATCGATTTATTCCAGTGGCAAAGGGTTTCTCCCGGAGACTCGGCCCTTGCACAGAACCAACTTGATTTGAGTGGTCAGGGACTCCTATGAGGTTGAATTGAGTCAACCACCATCAGACTTGCTGGTGTGTTTTGGATCATTGTCCGGCTGCATAACTCAAATGACTTCATGGTTCCATCAAATTTGGCAAGTCGCCCAGGCCCTGAAGCTGCAAAGCAGCCCCAGACCATCACACTACCACCACCATTGTTTGACTGTTGGAATTATGTTCTTTTTATGAAATGCTGTGTTCGATTTACACCAGACGTAGCGTGACGCACACCTTCCAAATTGTTCAACTTTTGTCTCATCAGTCCACAGAATATAAAGTGTTGGGGATAATCAAGATGTTTTTTGGCAAATGTGAGATAAGCCTTTGTGCTCTTTTTGGTCAGCGGTAGCTTTCACCTTGGAACGCTACCATGGATGCCATTTTTGCCCAGTCTCTTTCTTATTGTTGAATCATGAACACCAACACTAACTGAGGCAAGTGAGGCCTTTGTTTCTTTAGATGTTGTTCTGGGTTCTTTTATGACCTCCTGTCTGAGTTGTTCCTGTGCTCTAGGTGTAATTTGGTAGGCCAGCCACTCCTGGGAAGGTTCACCACCGTCCAAGTTTTTCATTTGTGGATAATGGCTCTCACAGTGGTTCGCTGTAGTCCCAAAGCCTTAGCAATGGCTTTGTAATGCTTTCCAGACTGATACATGTAAATTACTTTGTTTCTCATCTGTTCCTGAATGTCTTTCGCGGCATGATGTGTTGCTTTTAGAAAGCTTTGTGTGTGCTTCACTTTGTAAGCTTGTGATTTCTTGATTCAACAGGCCTGGCAGCAATCAGGTCTGGTTGTGGCAAGGGAACTTTAACTTGGCTTTCCATAAAGCTTGGTTAATCACAGTTCGTTAAGGATTTAGCAAAGGGTGAGGGCTCTCACTTTTTTACATAGGGCCAGGAAGGTTTGGACAGCTTTTTCCCCTAATAAATGAAATAATCATTTAAAAACGACATTTCATATTTACTTGAGTTATCTTTGTGTAATATTAAAATCTGTTTGATGATCTGAATCATTAAGTGTAACAATACTTAATATACTGAATATCTTTATTCAACAAATTATTTAAAGCAGACCCTAAAGTTTTAATTCACCTTGTCAGAAAAAATGAAATGGCGAGCACCATACACCGTCCCCAACCTGGGACATGTTCATCTACTCTGACAAGGGCAAGTCCCTTCTAGACGCCTGTTCTGGAGACTGAATTCTTAGCCTTCACTTTATCTGTGTGTGTCCTCCAGAATATTACTTATCCCCCCCCTTTTTTTTTCCCTTGCCCTCCTCCCCACCTACTCCATCTAATTCTGTCTGCTCTCACTTTTTCTGCTCTCTTGACCCTCCCTTCTCCCTCTTAGAGAATAAGGTGTCCATTTGCGCTTGTAATATGACTGGTAACAGACAGTACTGGAACTTGGAAATGTTGTTCTCTCTTACGACCAGCAAGGCTTATAGCTGTTTCTCAGGTTACTCTCCTCACGGTTAGGTTCGTTCTCTTTAGGGCTATGACTAAGGCTACACCCCCAAACCTGTAAGCCCTGTATTATTTTATTCCACTCCTGAATTAATGTGTTTATTCATTGATCAAGACTAAGTTGCCAGCATTCCTTTATCTACATGTTTGATCGAGTGCTAGGAGGACACTACAGGCCAGTGCACTGACCGCTTACCATCTCGGAAATTGTTGCAGGTGTTTTCTACTATATTGGAATTCTTACAAACAGCATGGCTTATAGCCGATTTCAGGATACTCTCCTCATCATTCATTCTATTTATTAGCTGGTCCTTTCCATATTTGAAAACACCTCCGTTTATGGCATAGGTTATTTATCACTCATTTTGTATTCTTGCACTTTATATTTTATATACATTTTCTGTGTGTCTCTATCTTATATGACACTTGACTCATTATGAGACGTTGTTGATATTTTCTTATGTACTGCTTTGTTGGATACTTATTTGTATAAATAAAGAATTTGAAAGAAAAAAAGCCTATAATGCTTACCTGTAGTAAAAGTAAATATCTCCTAAAATGTGCATCATTTAGGAGATATTTAAATTTGAAGCAGCAGGTGAAGCCATCGCCGCATGTGCGCTGTGCTCTCAATGGAAGGCATGTCGCGGCTGTGATGCCATCATGGCTCGGCCAGAGCCCACAAACCCTGAAGACCGGGTCGAGATGGATTCCCTGTCAGTGGTGATAGGGCACCACTGGAGGGATCCATTTCACAGGTAAGGCTGTCATAACGTACTGTGCATACTAGCACATTATGACATTTTCCTGCAGGGGGGGGGGGGGTTAAACAAGTTTTACTACTGCTTTAAGGAGATTCTCTCTATTTGTCATGTTAATTCAATGAAAGTGAAAGAAAATCCCAAAGCACCAAAAGAAAAAAATCTTCCATTTGTCTCAACTGGTATATCTAAAGGCTCATGCACAGGAACAGCATGCTCGACTGCACCACTCAAAAACGATGGGTGGTTGATCAGATGTGGTTTAGAGCTGGTATCAAGGCATACAGGCGGTGATACTAACACCTCCTGAAAGCCAGTTTCCTTATTTCCAATCCTAATCTTATTAAAAGAACTGAAACTAATTGAAATATAGAAATGATTATAAGAATTAAAATAAGAGTGGAGAAGGGGAAGTAAAGGAGAGGGCTGGAGAGGAAAGGGATAAAAGATGCTGGATGCCCTCCAGCCAGGAAATGAGGCTGGCTCTGTGTGACTTGCTGCAGCTTCTAATGCACATGTGTTAGAAGCTCACAGAGCGCAGTGAAATCAGAGTAAGCACAGTAAAACCGCTCCACAAATGCATTTTTTATTTTTTTGTTTAAAAGGGAAGTGATATTACAGGAAAAGAACAATTTGAGGTGTGTCTGGTCATGGTGAAGGTTTCCTGTACATACTCCATTAGCAGGAAAGGGAGCAGCATGGATTCCTTCACTAAGCTTTATCTCATGTTCGGCCTCCTGCAGATGATGCTGATGTATGAGCAATTGGCTGAGCAGAGGAAGAGAAGAAGGGCACCCAGGAGCGATTGGGTACATTCCATTGTGTCTCAGAGACATTCTAAAAGGCACTTTTATGCCCTGTATATTGATTTATGCACCTACACTCAGAAGTTGTCAGCCATCTTGAAGCAGCACAAACAGGAAGTTCATAGAAGGAAGTGACTGCAAGACACTATGATTTCCTCTATCATTGCAGGGCATTGTGTGACATTACATTCCTCCTGCATAATTTTATTTTAACTTTTTTTTAAGTAATTTTAACGTGTCGCAGCTGCGCTGCAAACCCCTGCCAGTGTGTTTGTGGAGCGTTACCATAGAATTGAATGGGAGGCGTTGAAAGGCTTCAAACGCCTTCAGACTCGACATGAGGCGTCAATCTTGAAGCGAAGCGATGCAGCGCTAATGCTACATGTTTTGATAATGTGAAGAGCACCATGTGCTGTGCATGGTATTACTTGCATAGGCGTTTGAAGAGCATTAAAAACCACCCTCAAACACCTGCTTTTAAAGCCAGTGCCTTTTTAGGCTTTCTTTTTTCTATTATTTTCATCTGGTAATCCAGCCAGGCTTGTGGTGTTTTTCACAGCACATGCTTTTCAGCAAATGTATCAGTTTACATGGATGAGACAAGCCACATAACACTGGCAGGGGTGATTAAAATGATTATCATTCATTAAAAACCTTTAAACCAAAGGAAAAAAATGTTTTTGCTGTAATTGCTTATAAAGTGTGAGCTGGAGTTTGGCTTCAAATGGTTAGTTGTTCTAAATCTGCTAATACATTTACCACTCCCCTCAATCCCAGACTGACTATGATGCGGTCTGATGTGCCTCCTATTCTCATTCCTCCAGAACGGTGTCTCACTAATACAGGAGGTGTGTTACTGGCCAGATCACCAGATCCAGAAAACAGAGGGGAAGAATGCCAAAGAAAAGAAAACGGATGCAGCCAAAACATATGACTGGTAGGAGACGATAAAATACATTTTGAATTGAGTTTAATACCACTTTAGGTTTAAATAAAGGGCAGAAAAAAAAACTATCCCTGCGCCTGCACTTCAAGGCTTGTTAGTTAAATTTCTCCATGGGGAGAGGAGAAACCATTTTACTTACCTGATCCTCCGCTCCCCCTCTGATCTGGGAGTGGACTGTCACTCGATCCTCACATCCACAGCAGGGCTATTAACACTGCTCTGGATGTCAGGATCCTAGAATTCTAGAGCGTGGGGGAGGGGGGGGGGGTGTGCATAGGCTGTGTGGACCAGTCTAGCTGCAGAGCGGAGGATCTGGTAAGTAGATTTTCTTTTATTGTTTCCCCTAGACAAACTAACAAATAACCCTTGCAGTGCGAGCACAGCCCCACTGCAAATTGTATTTTTTTTTTTATTTCTGCCTAGAGTTTGGCTTTAAGGAAATGTGTACCAAGGAGATAAGACAGTGACATTTAGATTGTAATGCATACAGAAAGGAGTTTGGAAATAAACTTGTTTAATGTCTGTGGAATTCGTAGTTGAAAAGATTTGAATCTTTGTGTGTCAACATATTGGCCTCAGCGGGAGAGACAATATTAGTCTGGTATTAGGTTCTGGTTTAACGTATTTAGAAAAGCTTGTCTTATGAAAGATGATATTTCTGTGACATTTCTGTCTTAAGATAAACAGGAATAAAAAGTTCCACGTTTTATACAACCTAGTTATTTTACCAATAAGGCCTCATATACACTGCTGCTGATAAATGGACGTTTAGGAGCAGTTGCGTGTATTTTTCAGCAGCCCCTGAACTCTCCTCCATGTTATCTGATCTGTTTTTTTATAGTCGTTTAGAGGCAGTTGCGTTGAGGCATTTTTTGAAAAAAAAAAAAAAAATGCGTTCAGGATGAAAGGTTATGATTTGAAACTCCAAAAGCTTGTAACAGCTTGCAAATGCGGCAAAGAAGATTATGACGGAGAGCGCGCACGAAAGTGAGATTTCCTTCACTGTAGGTATTTGGGATCAGTACAATCTGTTATCTGCAAAAACGCTTCCAAATGAAAACGCTCGTGAACGCCAGTAAACGCGGAATGTAAAAGTGGTGTTTTTTCACGTCATTTAATAGCTGTCAAGTTTCCTGCGATCAGAAGAGGTTTTCAATCATCCTGTGTACATGAGACCTAAAATTAAATACAGCATTTAGGTTTTTGCTTAAAGCTGGAGTTAAATCATTTTTCTCCTATGGCTGCAGTCACATCAGTTACCTGTAATGCAGTATATTTACATATAAATTAGTCAGGAAGCTGGACACTGTAGAAATGTGTCCAGTGATGACAGGTGCTCTACCTGCCGCTGAGGGAGTTAAAGAGGTTGTAAACTCCCCATTTAAACTTTAGCTCAATCCAATCTACATTACTATAGCTATAGATCGATGCCTGTGAAACTTTAATACTTACTTTTATCATCTTCCTACGATCTGTAAAGAAAAGTTTTATTACGTCACCGATGCATGCGCAGTTGGTCCTTCAATCCACAGCAAACTGCGCCCGGGCGGCGTGGCGTAGTAACAAGTATTTAAAAAAAGAACGGTTGCTCACACCATGTCGGGCCTTCAGGTCATCAAAAGAAACAAAAAAAGAGTTGACCTAAAGACATGGGAGACATGCGTCACCCCACCCCAAGCCCAGACCACCAGAGTCCGGATGACCATGAAGCTCGGGGAAGTTGGGATTGTCCCACAACGGGGCATTAGGAGACACCACGGGTGCATCCAATAGCATTGCATTGCCAGCATGCCAAGCCAGCCACCCAACCTCCATAGGAGAGGCACGAGAGCAGCGCCTGTGTACTGACCTGTGAAGAGCATCTAGAGCCTGCATTCTCGAGCCATACAAGGCCAATACAAGGGTAGTGGAGGAGTTCCCAGGGGAGTCACCAAGCCAGTCATACATATAAGTAAGCTGGGACGCAATAAAATATTTGTAAAGATCTGGACATGCCAGGCCTCCCTCGAATTTGGAGGCCTGGAGGGAGGACCTAGCCACACGAGGGCGAGAGCCCTGCCAGAAAAAAAGAAGTGAGAGTGGAATCTATTTTATGGAATAAACGCCTGGGTAAAAATACTGGGGAAGCACGAAAAACAAAGGAATTTAGGTAAGTAAATCTTAAAAATGTTAATCCTACCAATTAGATTCAGTGGCAAGAGGACCAGGTGCACAGCCGAACCTCCATATGGGAAATTATAGGCTGGACATTTAGAGAGCTATAGGTCATCGGAATGCACCTGTATCCCAAGGTACTTAAAGGTGGGAGACTAAAATCCGCGAGCGTGCCAAGCGGAAAAGCCACCGATTTATCCCAGCCCACTCTGAGGCCAGACACCCCACCAAACTCCTCCACCACCCCCAGTAAGGCTTCAAAAGATGACTCACAACCATCAAGGTAGATAAGTGCGTCATCCGTGTACAGCGAGATTTTCTCTTCCGGGTCACCACAAAGGATACCGCCCACCGTCGCCGTCTGCCGCACCACCAGAGCCAAGGGCTCAATGGCCAGGGCAAACAGAAGCGGCGACAGAGGGCAGCCCTGTCTAGTACCTCGGTGAAGGGCAAATGGTGCAGAAACATCTTTATTAGTACACACTCTGGCTAGAGGTCTCGAGTAGAGCAGACGCACCCAGTTAATGAAAGGCCAAAACCCATTTTGGACATGACCTGCCAGAGGAAGTCCCACCTCACGGTGTCAAAGGCCTTCCTAATGTCCAGAGATAACCCAAGACCACCCCTGGCTGCCTTAGCTGCACTGTATTGGTGCAAGTGGAGCCAGCGGATGTTATCATACGTGCTCTTTCCAGGCATAAACCCATTCTGATCAGGGTGGATGAGAGTGCTTATAACCTTAGCTAGACGGGTAGCTAAAAGCTTGGCCAGAATCTTAACATCGCTGTTAAGCAGCGATATGGAACGATAGGAGTCACACAACAGTCCATCCTTGTCGGGTTTGGGCAACACCACTATGAGAGCCTCCCGCATAAGATGCCGGGAGTTCCCCCTCGTCCAGAGCCGCCGCATAGAGATCCTGCAATCTACTGGTGAGGTCCCCCGGGTACTCTTGGTACCATTCTGCGGGCAAGCCATCGAGGCCAGGGGTTTTATTGGAAGGTAGAGAACCAATAGCAGTCTCAATTTCGTCAGTAGTCAGAGGGGCATCCAGCAGCAGCCTGTGGGCATCAGACAACACCGGAAAATCCAATGAGTCCAAAAACCCCACAAGCTCGGCCTAGTCAACCATACCTTGTTTCCGAGTAAAGGTCCGAATAGAAGGATCTAAACGTCGCATTGATACGCAGGGGGTCCGCCGCTACCGAGCCATCAGCCGTACGTATTTGGGCGATAGAACGGTCCACATAGTCCGCCCTGGAAAGAAACGCCAGGAGCCTGCCATTCTTCCCACTATGTTCATGGAGTCTAGCAGTCAGATAGAGCTGTTGTTTACATGTCATGTCAACTAAGTGTAGTTTAAGAGCAGTATGAGCCCCAACCAGAGGATCTCAAAGAGTAGGATCAGCAGCGTACCGAGCACGCGCGGCAGCCAAGGAATCCTCTAGCTCACGCAAAGCGGCCCGACTGGAACAGCAGTGGGCAGCAATACGTGAGATGTATGCGCCTCGTGTAGAGGCCTTAAAGGCGTCCCAGAGAGACCCCACAGAAGAGGATTGGGCGTTGAACTTCCAGTATGTGGCCATGTCCTGCAGAACCAGGTCTTGCAGTTCAGGTGCGGAGACCCAAAGAGGGCTGAGTCTCCATATCCGAAAGGCGACCCTATGGCCTGTCAGGTCAATTCTGAGCACAGAGTGATCAGAAAGCGTGTGGGCAATGTAGTCTACCGAATGTATCAAGGGCGTCATGTCGGGAGAAGCCAGTGCATAGTCCAGCCTGGAAAGAGCATTGTACGTCCTGGATTGGCAAGAGTAAACCCTAACCTCCGGGTGACCCAGGAGCCAGACATCCACATAGTTGTATGAGGCACACCACTGACTGAACAATTTAGACTCATGCTGGAGGGGCCTCAAACAGTCCAGGACAGGGTCCAGAACCAAATTAAAGTCCACCAGCAGGAGAGTGGGGACACAGGGTAACCCAGCCAACCCCACACTCAAATCAGAGAAAAAAAGCAGCCATGACAGGGGGAGACACATACACTACCACCAGGAGTAGCTGTACAGCATGAACGGTGCACAATAAAAAAATGTAACGGCCGTATGGGTCAGTAATCACCCTGGAACATGTAAAGGGCAGCCCCTTACGGATCAGAACTGAGACCCCCCTAGCGTAATTGGAATAAGTGGAGTGGTAGGAACTAAAGACCCAATACTTATGCAGCGCACGGGTGCGAGAGCCAGTCAGGTGCGTCTCCTGCAAACACAGGACATGCGGCTTTAAGCTCTTTAGAAAATCAAAAAGCATGGCCTTCTTAAATTTAGAATTAAGACCCCTTACGTTCCAGGAGACACACGTGACCCGTGACATAGAAAAGGTTTCGGAAAGGTAGTGATGGGGCGGGAACCCCAGAAAATGGTAACCCCCGACACAGCTGCGTAGCCCCAAGGGCAGAGGAAGGCAACAAAAAGGCAATCACACACATGCATACAACACACATTCAGGCACAACCAACAATGAAACAAGGACATAAGACGCATGGGTGACAGGGCGAAAAAAAAAATTAGACCTGGCCCCCGACACAAAAAACAAAGGAAGAAAAAAGGAGGGGAGGGGGAAAAAAACAAAATAATCCCTCAGAATCCCCTGCCCAGACGCCCAAAATAAAAATTAAAACAAGGCGTGGGCTTTACCCCAAAACTGTAAAACTATCTGAAAGCGGAAGGACGTGGCCAGCCAGGGTCAGCTGGCAAGGTCCAGCATGGGCAGTGCCCACAGTAAACAACAAAGGAAAGTACTCAAACACAAAATGTCAAATGTTCAAAAAAAGGAAATAAAAAGGAGCAAGACAAGGCAGCCCTGAGAACACAGAGGGGGAGCTCCCCTCACAACAGGGCAGCATGGCAACCCGACACTCCAAGAGAGCAAAAGTTCCTACCCAGGCGACGGCCATCCTGGCAACAAACCGAATCTTCAGCCGAGGGGACAGTTCAGGTCACAGGGGTACAGCTTCCAGGTGCTCGGCCATGGTGAGATAAGGACTCCAGCCAGGAAAGAACAGCAGCAGGAGACTGGAAAAAAAATGAATTTTTGTAAAATCTTACC
Organism: Pelophylax lessonae; assembly: GCF_965119305.1. Classification (NCBI taxonomy): domain Eukaryota; kingdom Metazoa; phylum Chordata; class Amphibia; order Anura; family Ranidae; genus Pelophylax; species Pelophylax lessonae. The sequence goes on along the minus strand of NC_138769.1, from coordinate 657,922,237 downwards.
TGTAAAATTCCTTTCTCTGAGTCCTCCGACAGTCGCCGCCTCCTCTAAGTCATCACTATTGGGTATTGTCCACCTATCCCTAGGAATAGCTAGGCATATAGACTTAGTCAAAAGACAAAAGGCATTAGCATATACACACCCACGGGGGCTGTCCCATCTGGTCAATACCCCCCTGCATAACCACTCCCAACTCAGTTTGGTAGCATAGCAGTAGGTAATAAGAACCCCAAAAGGGGGGCGGGGGCGGCGACTGTCGGAGGACTCAGAGAAAGGAATTTTACAGGTAAGATTTTACAAAAATTCAGTTTTCTCTTACGTCCTCCGACAGTCGCCGCCTCCTCCAAGTCATCACTATTGGGATGTCCCAAAGCAGTATAGACATGAGGGGTGGGAGACGCAACCGTAGAAAAGGCAACGCAGTACCCACATCAGAGAAAGGAATCTTACATGCACCGTAAGAACCAACTGGGCAACAGAAAAAAACAATGCTCAACAGGAGCAACAGCCCAGGAAAGCAAATGCCAACAGCCAGGGACCCAGAGAAAAAAAAATCAAGGGTCCATCATGGCACAGCCGCACTGAGAACTTTGCGGCCAAAAGAAGCATCAGCTGATGCCAGAACATCTACTTTGTAGAACTTGGAAAAAGTGTGCACCGACGACCAAGTCGCCGCCTTGCACACCTGGGCCACCGAGGCCCGATGCCAACAGGCCCAGGAAGTACTCAAAGACCTGGTAGAGTGCGCCTTAACAGGGAAGGGCGGAACCCGTTCCTTCAAAGCATAGGCCTGCTCAATGATCTGTCTGATCCACTTGGCAATAGTCGCTGCCGATGCAGCCATGCCCTTCCGAGGTCCCTCAGGAAGAACAAAGAGAGAGTCCGCCTTCCGAAAGGATTCCGTAGACTTCAGGTAAACCTTGATTGCCCTGACAACATCCAAGGAATGCAAAGCAATCTCCTTAGGATGCTTAGGCTTTGTACAAAGCGAAGGCAAGACAATTTCCTCATTAAGGTGGAACTCAGTGATCACCTTGGGAAGAAAGGACGGGGGTGTTCTCAACACCACCTTATCCATGTGAATTATCAAGTAAGGGGAGCGGCAAGACAACGCCGCCAGCTCCGACACTCTGCGAGCCGAAGTGATCGCCACAAGAAAAGCAACCTTTTTTCGACAGCAGAGGCAACGATATCTCCCTGATATTTTCAAAAGGAGCACGCTGCAATGCGGACAGGACCAAGTTCAAGTCCCATGGAGGTAAAGGCTCTGTCCTAGGAGGAGCCAAATGTCGCACACCTTGAATGAATGTGCGCACCAAGGAATGAGACGCCACAGGGCGTTGGAAAAGGACCGCCAGTGCTGACACCTGGCCCTTTATAGTGGCTAGCGCCAGGCGCTGATCCACTCCAGACTGGAGGAAAGCCAAGATTATCGACACCAAGAACGAGGGGAAAACCCCCTGGACTCACACCAGGTGATGTAGGCTTTCCAGGTACGGTAATAGATCTTACCAGAGGAAGATTTCCTAGCCTTGATCAGGGTAGGGATAACCTCAGAAGATCGACCCTTGTCCTTCAAGACCTGGGTCTCAACAGCCAGGCCGTTAAAGCCAGCGACTGTAAAGCAGGATGGAAGATCGGACCCTGAGACAGTAGATCTTCCCGCAGAGGCAGGCGCCACGGAAGCACCACTGCCAGGTGAACAACGTCGGCGTACCAAGACCGGCGAGGCCAGTCCGGCGCCACCAGAATCACCATGTGCGGTTCCGAGACCAATCTGCGAAGGAACCAGGATAGTAACTGAATCGGAGGAAAGGTGTACATCAGACGATACTGATGCCAAGGGGCCACCAACGCATCCGAGGCGTCCGCCAACGGGTCGCGCGTTCTTGCCACAAACCTTTCCACCTTTCGGTTTTGCCGGGATGCGAACAGATCCACGTCTGGGGATCCCCACTTCGCACACAGCATCTAAAAGACCTCCGGGTGTAGGGACCATTCCCCCTGGTCCAGGGTCTGGCGGCTCAGATAGTCTGCCTGCCAATTCTCCACACCCGGAATGTGAACTTCCGAAATCGCCAGGACATGAGTCTCGGCCCAAGACAGGATGTCGGTCACCTCCCGGGCTGCTCGAGCACTCCTGGTGCCCCCCTGGTGGTTGATGTAAGCCACCGCGGTAGCATTGTCCATCTGTACGGGAACAGGCAGGCCCTGGAGACAGTCCGACCACTGGAAGAGACAGAGTTTTATCGCTCGTAGTTCCAGCACATTTATCGGGAGGGAGGATTCCTCCTCCGACCAAGTGCCCTGGGCAGACAGGGTGCCCAGGACTCCACCCCAGCCCGACAGGCTGGCATCCGTGGTAACCACCATCCACACCAACGGGCGGTAGGACTTGCCTTCCGCCACCGACGGGGACTGGATCCACCACAGAAGAGTCAATCTGGTCCGGCGACTCAAGGAGACCTCCAGATCCAAGGACTGAGGAAGTCTGTCCCACCTGGCCAGGATCTCCGTCTATAGAGCCCGTGTGTGGAACTGGGCAAAGGGAATCGCCTCGAAGGCCGACACCATCAAACCCAGGCCCCGCATGCAGGCCCTGAGTGACGAGGACGGATTGTCCCTGAGGGACCGGATTTCGCCCCGCAAAGTCCGGAGCTTGTCCTCCGGCAAGAATACCTTTGCCTGAGCAGAGTCTAGAACCATTCCCAGATAGGGAAGGCGAAGCGACGGAGACAACGCTGATTTTTGAACGTTGATGGTCCACCCGAACTCCTGGAGCGTCTGTACCGTGATGGACAGATCGCGCACAAGGTCCTGACTGGCACGCGATCTCAGAAGCAGATCGTCCAGGTACCCCAGGACCGCAATGCCCTGGGCCCGCAGCAGGCCCAGAACCGGTGCCAACACCTTGGTAAAAATCCTGGGTGCCGAAGCGAGACCGAACGGTAACGCCACAAACTGGTAGTGGTCCTCTGCGATAGCGAACCGAAGGTACCGCTGATGACCCTCGAAAATGGGGATGTGCAGGTACGCATCCTTCAGATCTATCGAAGCCAGGAATTCTCCTGGACTCAAGGAGGCCACAACCGAACGGAGAGACTCCATTCGAAACTTCCGAACACGCACGAAGCGGTTCAGCGCTTTCAGGTCCAGAATAGGACGCACTTTGCCCTCCTTCCTGGGCACAGTGAACAGATTTGAATAAAACCCCTGAAACCTGTCCCGATGAGGCACCGGGACAATCACCCCCTGAGCAAGCATGTCCTGCACCGCTTGATGCAAGTCCTGCAGACGCCCCGGAAGCAAATGGAGATTGGAGGAAAAGAATCTGTCCGCCGGCCTGGAAAGGAATTCGATCTTGTAACCTGATCGAACGATTTCCTGGACCCACCTGTCCGAGATCCGGAGCAGCCAAGGTTGGAGGAAACCGCGCAAACGTCCCCCCCCACCCCAGAAGTGGGTGAGGGCGCCCCTTCAGGCAGAGGCGGAGTGTCCCGCCGAACCGGTATTGCCGGTCTTCTGCTTACCCGCCCAGGGTTTCTTCTGGTTGCCCTGGGCCTTGAAGGGCTTGCCCTTGGATTGGTTCCGAAAGGCATGAAAGGACCCCTGACTTGATTTAGGCGCAGAACCCCGCTTGCCACGGAAAGACTTGTTCTTCAGGTTCTGGGGTAGCATAGTGCTCTTACCCCCCTTGACGCCCTTCACCAGGGTATCCAACGCCTCGCCAAAAAGGCGAGAACCAGCATAGGGAAAATCAGCAACAGTTTTCCGCGAGGACTGGTCGGCCAACCAGCTCTTCAGCCATATCAGTTGCCGGTTAAGTACCGCGACACTCGAGAGGCGAGCCACCAAGGGGGCCTCATTAAGGGCTGCATCACACAGATACATGACTCCTTGATGGATCTGGTCCACCATTTCCAGTCGTGCAGGCGGCACGCCATCGGACACTAGGTTGCTTCTAAGCACCTTAATCCAATCAGCCACCACCTGAGCCACCATAACGGACGCGAAAACGGGTTTGAGCAACGAACCCGCCACCGTATAGGAATGGCGGGCTAGAAACTCCAACCGCCGGTCCGTGGGATCCCGGAAAACCGGGGTATCCTCAGTAGGAACCAAGGTAGCCTTGTTCAGCACGGCCACAGTGTGATCTACCTGTGGAGGCACACACCATTGTGATTCCGTAGCCGGCGCAAAAGGATAAAGTAATTTGAACCGACTAGGTACCAGGAATGGACGTTTTAAAGTGCGCCACATTTCATTAACAGTGTAATGGAATTCCGCTGGGCAGGGAAAAACCTGTGCAGGCTTGCGGGTCCTGTGCGTCCCAAATGAGGACACAACGCCCGGAGGACAGGGCTCATCCTCAAAATGTAAGGTTTCCTTAACAGAAACAATCAACTCATCCATGGTCGCCCGTTCTTCGGGTGACCCTGGGGAGGATGTATCAACACCCTCCACCTCAGCCTCCCCCTCAGACCCCGGGGGGGTCTAAGGATGAGCGGGACCCTGAAAAGGGCACGCTCGCAGCAGCAGCAGCATCCATATCCCCATCTGAATCAGAAGAGAGACACAGCCTTGGCCGTTTTCTCGCAGCCCGTTCAGACATCAGCATTTCCATATTTGCCACTAAAGTCGCAACTACAGCAGCCAGATCAGGTCGCAGCGGGGCCACAGGAGAACTGGGGCCCCCCACTAAAGCTGGAGGAAACTTGCTTTCCTGAGAATCCATGGCTCAAGATAATAAAAAACTACACAGTGCAAAAAAATAGTGTACTGTCCCCTTAAATAGCGCTGAGGTGTGCGCAGCCCACCGCTACTGTTACAGCTGTGAAGACCCCCAAAAGGAGAAAGAAACTGAGCCAGAAGCAGTATACAGAGGAATGAGAGAGATAAACTTCAGAGCCCGCAGATCGTTGCTACCTGTGTCTGTGCTGTCTGAGAGGAAAAGGAAATGCTGCTGGAGGGGGCTGGTCATAAGCCAGACCCCAGGGAAAATGGCTGCCCCATAGGGATGCATAGGGGGCTACACTAAGATGGCAGCCGACATGCGGCCGAACCGATCGTCTCACCGCCCACAAAATGGCGGCGGATGGCGCCAAAATGAGCTGTATACTCGCCCCAGAGGGGCTATACACCTGTGCGTAGTAAAAACATGGCGGACCGCACAATTTCACCCCCGCAGCGGTCGCCGCACAGCACACAAGTCTGTACCCCCAAACATGCACCTAAGGTGACACAGGGACAGGGACCCCCGGCAAACATACATGATCTGCACACAGCGAACCCCACAGGGATCGCACAGGGAGTCACACAGGCACAGACATGGGGACACACAGCAACACAGACTGCCACCCCAGGCAGAGGCTCCACACAGAAAGTACTTACCTGTACCCGATGGCGTGGGGAGCCTCCATGCACGGATAAACCTCTGTCCTCATCTGACAGGGAGTGCCGTGAGCCAGGGACATGACGCTGCAGTACCGCAGACAAGTCCTATGAGGTAGCCTCCTCACGGCTGCATCCCTGCAGCGAACAGGGATGGGTCGTTCTTAATGCCAGGGCGAACCATAGATGAACGCTCGATGGCGGGCTGGGGGTCCATCTGACCCTCTGTGCCCTGGAGAACCAGGGTGGCCAGTCCAAATCCCAGCACCGCATGATCCATCTTCATCCGAAGAATAAACTAACACTAAAGCTGACAAAATAAACAGCTAGTAAAGTGAGAGAAAAAACTGACATTTTAGAAGAAAATCAAATAAAAGATTTAGGAAGGCTGAGACTGAAGCCCCAGCACAAGGTAGCCTGACTATTCCTGATTGCTAGGCAAACTAAAACTGAGTTGGGAGTGGTTATGCAGGGGGGTATTGACCAGATGGGACAGCCCCCGTGGGTGTGTATATGCTAATGCCTTTTGTCTTTTGACTAAGTCTATATGCCTAGCTATTCCTAGGGATAGGTGGACAATACCCAATAGTGATGACTTAGAGGAGGCGGCGACTGTCGGAGGACGTAAGAGAAATGAGCTTTATCCTGATGGACGACTCGTAGGGTAGCTGGGAACATCATGGAGCATTGCATAGCCTTCTCCCGGAGCAGTTGCTTGGCTTGTTGGTATTTAGCCCGCAGAGTGCGGACCGCAGGAGAGTAATCCGGGTAAAGGGAAACCACTGCATTATTAATCTTCAAATTCCCCTAGAGCAGTGGTTCTTAACCTGGGTTCGATCGAACCCCAGGGGTTCGGCGAGTCCGTCTCGCGGGTTTGGCGGAGGTCAAGACACACACCCGACTCATATAATTCATGATGACACGCCCGCCCCGCTCATCCCCCCGAGAAAATATTACTGATTGTGAGGCCCGAGCGCACCCCGGGAAATCAGAGCTGCGGTCGGGACAACTCCCAGCCATTACACATAGACGCTTGACGCTCCGCCCCCTCTATCTCCCCCAGCAGGTTTCCAGCCTATCTCCTGCAGGCTGCTTGCTGCTTGAGTGGGCGGGATGGGGATGTACCTGACCACGGAGATCGCGCCCGCCTGGAAGAGGGAAGTGTGAGCAGCTGAGCAGAGGAGGCCGAGTGAATGTTCATGGCGGTAGGATCAGCTAGCTGTACATGGTGGATTAGTTTACAAGCAACTCTATGCCAAGTCTGCTGAGTTACTGCAGCTTAGCATAGAGGTGCTGTTAGCTGACAAATGGAAATGCATGTCCTTTTCATTTAGCTCAATAAAGCATTGTGAATGCCCCTTGGTGTGTGCCCTCCTGATACCCCATGGTATGACCTCCCAATACCTCCCCCCCCCCAGTGTGTGCCCTCCTGACACCCCATGGTATGCCCTCCCAACCCCCCCCTCCCCCAGTGTGTGCCCTCCTGACACCTCCCCCCAGTGTGTTCCCTCCTGACACCCCATGGTATGTCCTCCCAACCCCCCCAGTGTGTGCCCTCCTGATTCCCCATGGTATGCCCTCCCAACACCTCCACCCAGTGTGTTCCCTCCTGACACCCCATGGTATGTCCTCCCAACCCCCCCCCCCCCAGTGTGTGCCCTCCTGATACCCCATGGTATGCCCTCCCAACACCTCCCTCCCAGTGTGTGCCCTCCTGACACCCCATCGTATACCGCACTGTCACACTGATTTGCAGTAAATATTCATTATTATGTTTTTGTTTTTGTGTGAAAATCATGTTTTAATGGTTTTGTTCTTAATGGTTTTGTTCATTTTGAGCACCTATGTATAATAAATATATACCTAAATATATACCTATGTTTTGAATTTGAAAAAATCATATTTTATTTTTCCAATTAAGAAGGGTTCTGTGAATGCGCATATGACACTGGTGGGGTTCAGTAACTCCAACAAGGTTAAGAACCCCTGCCCTAGAGTCTGGCAGAATGGAGGATAGAGTCTCTGTCCCTGTAATTAAGTAAGCAAATTATCACAGTGCAGGGGGGGGGGCTACCCGCAGGGAGAGGCCTACCTGGAACCCTGTGAGCCTGCTCAATACCAAAGCAGGAGGACAAGGAATTCTGGCCAAACTCCTCCTGGAACCAGCTTTCCAGGAAGGACACAGGGTCAGACCCCTCAACCCGCTCTGGCAGCCCCACCAGCTGAACGTTGTTACGGCGTAGGCGGTTTTCCAGGTCATCCATCTTGTCTTCCACCGTTTTAAGTCTCTTCCCGCACTGTTTAAATTCAGGGACCAAGGGGTGTACAGTGTTTTCCATGTCACTGATACGGCGTTCAGTTTCTGTAACCCGGTCCCGAACCTTACTCATGTCCTGGCGCATAATAGTAACGTCCAGTTTCAGCTCCTCCACCTTCCCCATCAAGTCAGAATGATTTACCTTGATGGCCTGCAGGACATCCATCAGAGTAGGTTCCCGCAGCGGATCGTCGTCCACCCCATTCCCACTAGGGGACGTCAGAGAGGAGCTCCGGGGGAGCGGAGGCACCCGGTGAGGGCGGTGGAGAGTCTCCGAATGCCTCCCCAAACAGGTCCGGGGTGGAAAAAAGAGGGGGAATAACTGCGCTAACTACTCAGACCAAGCAGCAACTTAAATTGTGACAAACAACTAGGCAAATGTAAAGATAGGTAAGTTGCGCTAAATCGTGATATAATGACAAAGAATGTCAAAAACACAAAATTGTTGATAATGTGACCATAAATAAGTGGTGTTAAATCACAAATAAATGTCCACATGTATTGTCCACATTTCAAAGATAGATAGTCCAAATTTCAAAAATAAATCTGAAGATCTGGAATCTCCAAATCAAATGGTAAATAAGCCACAAGGTATGTAGTCTCCTTAACGGAATTAGGCAAAATGTTCGCCCAAATAACACAGGGGTATATTGGATCCAACAACCTCAGATTCGGCGAACTTGTATGGTGTCTCAGTGATGTGTATCAATTGCATGTGAAGAAAAAATGAGAAGCTTCCATAGCATAATACTGTTTGTCATTAATAGAGATCACCCAAAGTGCAAGCCACCACCATAGCTAACCAGACATATAATGGATAAGAGAGAAAGAGAAATGCAGCACCCTAGAATCCAATCTGCTTACCGGATGCCAAGTATATAGTGCAGAAAAAAGGAGAACAACCAAAAAGGCTACCAAGAGTCAAGTAAAAACCGCCACCGACAACACTGCCGCTTACCAAATATTGATAATATGCAAGCCAAACAATCTCATATGGTTGTCTTCGGGGGAAAACAGGATGGCTGAAACGATTGCTCCAAGTCCCAACAGAGTGATATGGAGAACAAAGGGGCTCGATAGTGTAAACCCAAACAATTTATTTCGTTTAAAAAGAAAGCAACTTACAAAAACATAGATGAATTCAGAGCGTGGGTTTAAATGAGCCTCCGGCCGGTCAGCTCTTCCGCCCGTCCTCAGACACAAGAAGGTGACGTCAGCACGCCGCGATCGACGTACGTTTCATCAAATGTGACGTTCTCATTGTGTATATGTGTGTGTGTGTTCTTTTGCAAGACCTTGTGACCCTCTTGGGACTAGGGGAGCCCAGATGCAATACTGAAAAGACAAAAAAAAAAAAAAAAAGGAGGGCGCACCAGCCTTGCGCATTACCTTTACAGAACCTTTTATTCGCCTGCCCCACTGAACAAATTTTAGTCTAGGGCAAAACTTCCTGAACTTTTCATGTGGGATCCCCTCTTATTCAGAGCAAAAACACAGTGGATCAGATGACATGGATCACTGTTGATATTGCTGGATTTTCCTTGAGGTTTACAAGTATACATCTGCTTTATTCCTTGAATAAAAGGATCTATAAAAGGTAATGCGCAAGGTTGGTTCTCCCTCCTTATCTTTTCATACTTTTGCAATGCACTGTATTTTACCATAATATTCTGCGGAACACCATCATTCCATCCAAATTTGGTTTTCAAGTTTCTTCATTTATTTTATTACTTTTCTTGTAAAATGCTTCAGTGAGGTAAACATAAGTCTAAAAGCTTTAGTTATCATAACATGGAATAATTTATGAGCCATCGATGTGATTAACCCTGAGCTACAGCATCCAATATACAGTGCCGCAATGGTGACTAACAAAAGTTGTGGATTATCAGGAATCCACGAATGAATTTTGTGGCTGTATAGTTTCCTTGATGAACTTAAGACAAATATATTAACAGCCAAACCATTACCCACCCAAATACAGAAAGGTTAACATCTCTCATATGGGTCAGAATTAATAAACATTTCCTGATGATTCTTACAACCAGACTTCGGCCCCTTTCAGGCAGGGTGTACTCTGTCAAGCAGATCCACCTGCTCAGTGTGGGATCTCTCCACGGATAACCGCTATGCAGGCGGGAGAGAGGTCTGTGTCCACTCTGCAATGCAGAGCAGACACAGCCTGCTGTTCTCTATGGGGCAGTCAGATGGAAATGGACTGCCTGTCCGTTTCCATCTGACAGTCATCTGAAAAAATTGAGGTCCCAAGGTGGCAACGGAGCCTGCACTGGAGGAACCAAATGTCGGACACCCTGAAGAAAGGTACGCACCAGGGAGTGTGTGGCCAAAGGGTGTTGGAAGAAGACCACCAAATCCGACACTTGGCCCTTGATGGTACTCAAGGCCAATTTCTGTTCAACACCTCCCATTGAAGGAAGGTCAAGATCTGAGCCACCAAGGAGCGAGGATGAACCCAAAAAGAGACTCACACTACGCAAAGTACGTCTTCCACGTACGATGGTAGATCCTCCAAGAAGTAGATTTCATGGCTTTTAACAGCGTAGGAATCACGGACTCAGAGAAACCTCTATCCTTCAGCACCGGACGTAAAACAGCCAAGCCATCAAAGCCAGCGACTGTAAAGTAGGATGGAAATTTGGTCCTTGGGACAGCAGATCCTCCCTGAGATGAAGCTTCCAAGGAAAGTCGGCAATCAGCCGCACTAGATCGGCATACCAAGCCTGGCGAGGCCAGTCTGGAGCCACTAAGATGACCGGAATCCCTTCTGTCTCGATCTTGCGTAGAAGTCTTGGCAGAAGCTTGAGAGGAAGGAAGGTGTAAATTAGACGATTCTGACCTCACGGGGCAACCAGCGCATCTGTGGCGTCCGCCAGAGGATCTCTTTACCCAGCCACAGACCTCTGCACCTCTCTTTTTTAGCCGAGACACCAGCAAATCCACCTCGGGGGTGCCCCACCGGAGACTCAACTGATGAAACCCCTCCGGATGAAGGGACCACTCCCCTTGGTCCAACGCCTACCGACTGAGGTAATCTGCCTGCCAGTTTTCCACCCTGGGAATGCCCACCTTAGAATTTCGGCTATCTCCAGAGCCACCAAGACACTTCTTGTGCCCCCTTTTTGATTGACATAAGCAACAGCCGTGGCATTGTCCGATTGAATGCGCACTGGACAACCCTGAAGACGTTCCATCCAATGGTCCAGACCGTCTGATCGCTCGGAGTTCCAAGACATTGATCAGTAGACTGGACTCTTTCAGCATCCAGATCCCCTGAGCAGAACGCTTGCCGAGCACGCCTCCCCAACTAGACAGGCTGGCATCCGTGGTGACCACTGTCCAATACAAGGGAAGGAAGGATTTGCTCAGCCGAAGTGCCGGAGAGTGAAGCCACCATATCAGGGACTCCTTTGTTCCTCGTATGGAACTGTGCAAACGGAACGGCCTCAAAGGTAGATCCCATCAGGCAAGTCTGGAAGGATAACCACTTGTTGGACAGCAGGAGACGAATTGTGGCCTGCAATTTCTGGAGTTGGTCCACAGGAAGGAGCACTCTGGCTACAGCTGAGTCTAGAGAGTCAGTCCCAGATAGTTCAGCTTTGTGGACAGAACCAGGGCAGACTTCTGAAAATTCAGAATAAAGCCAAACTCCCGCAGAGTTCGCATTTTGATCTCCAGGTTTTCCACGAGAGCAGGAGGCCATGTTTGCAGAAGGAGGTCATCCATGTAGCCCAGCATGGCAATCCCCAATTGTCTAGCAAACCTAGGCCTGGGGCTAACACTTTTGTGAAGACCCAATGAGCAGAAGCAAGACCAAAAGGTAACGCCACAAACTGATCATGCTCCTTTCTCACGGCAAAGCTGAGGAAGAGCTTGTGACTAGCACATATTGTAATGTGAAGGTAAGCATCCTTGATGTTGATAGAGGCAAGGAAATCCCCCTGAAAGAGTGTGATGACTCTCGCGCTTCCAGATTACAAGCAAAGAGTGTTACACCCAATTGTTTCTGAGGTGCTGCTAATACTGAACTGATCACCCAAACAGTAAAAATAGATAAATTAAAGTATAGTACTGCGCTCCTAGGATATGGTAGGGGTAGATAGTTAGTAGATAGGAGGTTAGTAGTAGATGTTGTAATCAGGTAAAAAAAATCACCAGAAGATGAGCACCCCAAATCACTTTATTGTATGGTGGAGGATTTTCAATACATCACAGAAGAATTTTCACCTGATTACAACATTGAAGAGTCCCTTTAGTGTGTTCGTTTGGACATTTGGCACAATATAGATTTTGTTGCACAGAGTTTTGCACATTCTATGTGTTTATTTTTTGCGGTTAGAAATATTTTATCAAATGGGTTTATATGAATTTAATATTTATAATATAATTTTATACTCACTACTACCTATGCACTTTATTTAGATTTATTAGAACTCCTTGCATTCGGTTATTCATTGAGCACTATCTGCACTTTTATATTTTAGTTATTAATATTATTGGAGCACCTGTATTTATTCATACTTAGTACATTCAATTATGCCTTATAGGGAATATTATTTATATTGGAACATCTGTATTTATCCACTAATTATCTAACCCTACTATATCCAAGGAGCGCAGTACAATATTCTGCACTTTATTTAGATATATATCATATCTCCTTGTATTCCGGTATTTATTTAGCACTTATATATTGTAGATAATATTCATATTTGAACACATGTAATTTTATTATTATTTCTTTATTTTATCTGCTTTATTGGAGCTATTCGAAATATTGGAGCACCTTTATTTATCTACCATCCACCCCTACCATATCCTAGGAGCGCAGTACTATACTTTAACCACTTAAGCCCCAGCCCTATTTCGGACACTTTTTGTTTACAAGTTAAAACCAGTATTTTTTCCTAGAAAACTACTTAGAACCCCCAAACATTATATATATTTTTTTAGCAAAGACTCTGGAGAATAAAATGTCGGTCATTGCTAAATTTTTTGTCACGCGGTATTTGCGCAGCGCTCTTTAAAACGCAATTTTTTTGGAAAAAATTTGAAAAATCACATTTCACTGCATTTAAAAAATACTAAACAGTAAAGTTATGTGAGAAACTAATTTATACCCGCGCTTATGGAATAAAATAGCTAAATTATAAATCTCCAAGTGATCAAATGGTGTATAAATTCAGTGCAAAGAAAATAATAATATATTGTAAATGGGCAGCTGCTGCGACACTAAGAAAATCTTAGGAATGATATAAAACACAAATTTAAAGCAGCGCTAGCCCTTAAAATTGTATAAAAATAAATAACACTAGATCTCTCCTAAATAAAACATGTGACCGAGCGGCGTAACCACGAGGCACTACGTTGTATATGCCTAACTATCTTGTACTTGCTGTAAGTATGCACTTGGCTGCTAAGCAGAAATAAACCCATACGTACATACTTCACTATATACGCCTTTTATTTCTTTTAATGGTGGATGCGCAAGCGGACCCTTATTTACAGTGAAAGGCGTACAGAGGAAAATATCCTGGTGTCAAGGCTTATTTGCAATACTGTTGAGGCTCTTAATTATTGGCGCTGTTGTGAGTAGCGAACCAAGAGGGGCACCTTTTCACCTTGGAGCACTTTATTGTATAACCGGCACCGGAGCACCTTACTTTGATCACCTAAGGGATACCAATTTATTTTTTATGGACTTTAGCACGATTTCACAGTTTTTTTATAATTATCTATGTATTTTAGCACCAAAAAATATTATCATTTCACAATATTTTATACATAATTTTTTAAAAATTGTTTAACAAAATTTAATATCCTATCTTTTACTTGAGAGTGTCACATGTTTTATTTAGGAGAGATCTAGTGTTATTTATTTTTATACAATTTTAAGGGCTAGCGCTGCTTTAAATTTGTGTTTTATAAACAGTAAAGTTAGCCCATTTTTTTTGTATATTGTGAAAGATGATGTCACGCAGAGTAAATAGATACCCAACATGTTACGGTTTAAAATTGCGCCCCCCCCCCACCCCCCCGTGGGATGACGACAAACTACGGTCAATAGAGATCTCAATCTGCAATGCTTTAAATTTATTTAACGGTTACCAGTTTAGAGTTAGAGTGTAGCTCTTTTTTTTAAATTATTGCCCATGCTCTGACGATCGCGGCGATACCTCACATGTGGGGTTTGAACAGCGATTTCATTCGCGGCTCGACTTGCGTACACATTTTTTTTTGTGCGCGAGCTAACGGTGACGGCTAAATTATTTTTTTTTTTCCCATTTATTTTTTCTTTTTTTTTTAAACTTTATTACAGGTTTTTAAAAAAAAAAAAAAAAATCTGATCACTTTTATTGCTGTCACAAGCAATGTAAACATCCCTTGTGACACCAATAGGTAGTGACAGGTACACTTTATGGAGGGATCGAGGGTCTAAAAGACCCTAGACCCCTCCACTACACTTCCCTGTATGCAAAACGCCGAAAACTGCATTTTTGCATACAGCCGTTTTTCAAAACTGCCGCCTTTTGCAGCACAGTAACCCGGAAGTGACGTCATGGACGCCGCCTCCGGGTTACGTCATCGGAGACCCGATCGATGCCGTTTCCGGCATTCATCGGGACTCCATCCAGCCGGCGGACGTGCCGGCTGGGTGCTCGGGGCTCCCGTCCCACCGGAAGGCCGCGGGAGGGGGGGGGGATGTCTCCTCCCGTCCCCCCGGGTAACGATCGAGCGGCTCCCGAGCCGCATCGGTCGTTACCGACGGAAAGCCGACCGTCGGCTTCAAACCACGGTACCGGGATGATGCCTCTAACTAGAGGCATCATCCCGGTATAACCCCGCAAAGTGTACCGGCGTACCGGTACGTTAGAATGCGGTAAGTGGTTAAGGAAATCCCCCCTGACGCAGGAATACCACCACCATGCGAAACTACTCCATTCTGAACTTCTGCACCCGCACAAAACAGTTCAGCGCCTTGAGGTCCAGGATTGGACGCACTTTGCCCACCTTCCTGGGAACTGTAAACAGGTTTGAGTAAAAACCCTGGAAACGTTCCGAAGTCGGAACCAGGACAATCGCCCCTTGATGTAACAGGTTTTGTACCACCTCAAACAGACCCTGTAAGCGGTCCGGGGACAGGCGCAAGTTGGAAGGAAAGAACCTTGCTGTAAGACGAGAGCAAAACTCGATCTTGTAGGTGGAACGAATGACTTCAAGCACCCACTTTTCTTGCACCAGGGAAGTCCACGAGTCTGGAAACAAGTGAAGACGTCCCCCCACTCTCAAATGGGTGAAGGCGCAACTTCATGCTGAAGGAGCCTTGTCCGCGGGTCTGGTTTGCCAGACCAGGTTTGTTTGGATCCTCCAGGAGGTAGCTCTGAAAGGCTTCGAGCCTCAGTCGACCCTTAGGGACAAAAAAATGTAAAACCGTATGAGCGGAAAAGGAAGGCCCACATCTATGACGAGGTTCCTTGCCCTTAGTAGCCTGCGAAAGAAAGGTACTCTTCCCCTGAGACATTTTATGAGGTCATCCTGAGAAGCTCAAAATAGGCGCTCTCCTTGAAAGGGAAGATCAGTCAAAGGCCTTTTTAGAAGTCTGGTCCGCAGACCAGCATTTGAGCCAAAGAAAACGCAGAAGGACCCCTGCCAAAACAGAAAGCCGAGCCACTAGGGGAGCCGCATCCAAAGAGTCATCACAGATAAACTCCAGCCCCTGGACCAAATGGTCCGCCAGCTTAGCAAAGACAAGGCGGAGCTGTTCTCCCTCCAGGTCACGGCGTAAAATCTTAGCCCACTCGGTCAGAGTTTGTGACACCAGGGCAATGGTGAATACCGGCCTCAGTGCCGAACCAGCCAGGAGTATTATATATATATATATATATATATATATATATATATATATATATATATATATATATATATATATATATAGAGAGAGAGAGTGCAGACCAAAAGTTTGGACACCTTCTCATTCAAAGAGTTTTCTTTATTTTAAAATTGTAGAGTCACACTTCAAGAGGTAGTCACCTGAAATGGTCTCCCAACAGTCTTGAAGGAGTTCCCAGAGATGCTTAGCACTTGTTGGCCCTTTTGCCTTCACTCTGCAGTCCAGCTCACCCCAAACCATCTCGATTGGGTTCAGGTCCGGTGACTGTGGAGGCCAGGTCATCTGGCTCAGCACCCCATCACTCTCCTTCTTGGTCAAATAGCCCTTACACAGCCTGGAGGTGTGTTTGGGGTCACTGTCCTGTTGAAAAATAAATGATGGTCCAACTAAACGCAAACCGGATGGAATAGCATGCCGCTGAAAGATGCTGTGGTAGCCATGCTGGTTCAGTATGCCTTCAATTTTGAATAAATCCCCAACAGTGTCACCAGCAAAGCACCCCCACACCATCATACTGAAGAAAGGAAAGACACTGCTCCAGGTGTATAGTGTGTGGTGATTGCCAGGAGATAGAATATCCAATAGAGTGCTGGCCCCGGCCCGCCTCCGTGGGAATACTTGTAGGAAAAGAAATAGCCGCACATCCAGGGATTCCAATAGGTTTCAAATACCTTTATTTCCAAAAAGTTGCAAGTGATGACACCAAAGACACCAGCATGAAGTCTCGTAGACGCGTTTCACACATACATCTTGTGCTTAATCATTACACCATCACACCTCCTCCTCTATGCTTCACGGTGGGAACCAGGCATGTAGAGTCCATCCGTTCACCTTTTCTGCGTCGCACAAAGACACAGTGGTTGGAACCAAAGATCTCAAATTTGGACTCATCAGACCAAAGCACAGAACAAGTCTCTTCTGCTTGTTGCCTTTCTTTAGCAGTGGTTTCCTAGCAGATATTCTACTATGAAGGCCTGATTCACACAGTCTCCTCTTAACAGTTGTTCTAGAGATGTGTCTGCTGCTAGAACTCTGTGTGCCATTGACCTGGTCTCTAATCTGAGCTGCTTTTAACCTGCGATTTCGGAGGCTGGTGACTCGGATGAACTTATCCTCCGCAGCAGAGGTGACTCTTGGTCTTCCTTTCCTGGGGCGGTCCGCATGTGAGCCAGTTTCTTTGCAGCGCTTGATGGTTTTTGTGACTGCACTTGGGGACACTCCCAATTTTTCAGACTGACTGACCTTAATTTCTTAAAATAATGATGGCCACTCGTTTTCGTGTACTTAGCTGTTTTTTTCTTGCCATAATACAAATTATAACAGTCTATTCAGTAGGACTATCAGCTGTGTATCCACCTGACTTCTGCACAACAAAACTGATGGTCCCGCCCCCATTTAGAAGGCAAGAAATCACACTTATTAAACCTGACAGAGCACACCTGTGAAGTGAAAACCATTTCAGGTGACTACCTCTTGAAGTGTACTCTACAATTTTCATAGTCATGAAAATAAAGAAAACTCTTTGAATGAGAAGGCGTTTCCAAACGTTTGGTCTGTACTGTATATTATATATATATATATATATTGTGGGCCACAGCCTCCACCTTTCTGTCAGCCGGATCCTTAAAGGCTAGGGACTCTTCAACCGAAATCATAGTTGCCTTGCTCAATCTGGAAACCAGAGGGTCCACCACCGGTGGACCAATTCATGCTTCCACAAGCGCATTTTCGTGCAAGGTTGCAGACGTGGAGGAATCATCCTCACTATTAGAGGATTCCGGGCACATGGTTGCAGACCCAGAAGGGTGACCCACGTCTGCAGCGGCCGAATCGGATTCATGATCTGATAAGACAGATGGGGCATCGAAATGGTGGGCTGTCAGCCAGGAGCAACGCTGTGACCCGGGAAGACACCCGGTTGTTTGCAACCTCGTGAGGCATTTAACTCGCAGGCCAGCCCCCATCCAGTGGGGCTATGTCGCGGTCAACCTAGCGCGGAGCTGAAGTCTACGCGCACATGCGCTGGCAAGACTGGGATGACCACTGGATCTAGATTATCCAGCCCGTCACCCACTCCGGGAGTTATTTGTAGATCTCACAGGAAAAATCCAGGAGAAAAAAAATTTATATCTAAAAAGAAAAAAATTGCCAGGACGATAGAACTAGGTCCTTAGTCCTGACTAGGCAGAAAGAAAAAACTGAGTACCTATAGCAGAGGGAGTACATCCCCTGGAACTGCCCATAGGCGTAGCCAGACTTTTCTTCTGCCTAGTGTTCTATTCCTGTAGAGGGCAGTGTAACCCAATGGTTCAGATTATCAGGAGCTGTGTCTGTCGATGATGAAAGAGAAAAAGTGAAAAAATTATGGAATGAGCAGTTCACAAAATGGATATTTTCCTGAAGCCCGACAAGGTCTTTTTTGCCTTTAAAATATGCATCAAGCACAAAGCATGGGAAACGAGCGAAAGCCATGAAAAGACAAAGCACATCTAAGTTGAACTACAGGGTAGGTACACTGATATGCCTATTTCCATAGCAACAATGAAACAATGCATCAGTACCATTCTGTTAAAAAGGAACAAAGCAAGTCATACATACCCGTACAAAGCCCAAAATACAAACACAAATACATACATGTCACATTTCAACACTAAATAATTTAATATTAAACAGAAATTAAAAGCAAGCACAGTGTCCTTTTATGAGAGAGCTCCTTGCAAGTTCTCCAGAACTGAGACTGGATGGAACTTCCGAGGGGCGGCGCTGTCTCTCGGAAGTGGGGAAGGGTACCTGTCAAAAAACAGGTACCCCTTCCTCTCTCCCCCTGAAAGGTGCCAAAATGTGGCACCTTTCGGGGGGAGGAAGCAAATGAGCAGAAGTTCCACTTTTGGGTGGAACTCCACTTTGAAGTGGAACTTTAGGGCAAAAGTAAAAATGGTTGAACAGGCGGGAATTTTATTGCAGAAGAGACATGCTCTGTCTATTCTGTATAAAAGTTATCTGCCTATCCGCCCTTGTACAGTGAGCCGTGCATGCGCAGCTCTTTGTACAAATTCGGCAATGCCGAATCTGACTGAAATCCCACACGTGTAGGAATGATGTCATCCTCACCCGGCCAATGAAAGCAGGCGGTGATCATGATGCGGAAGCCGGCAAATCAAAGAGGTCAGTGGCCAGGCAGGGAGTTTAGGGACGTCGCACACTGAAGACGAGATGGGTACAGTTCCGCTTTAACTTCTTGCAAACAGCATAAAGTAGCAGCAAGGTAGGTAGACTTTAACCACTTTACCTCTGCTCACAGTAATATTACTGCGGCAGAGTGGCTCGTTATCGTCTGACGACGTAGTACTACGTCGTCAGACACTCCCCCTTCTGGGCGGCGCTTGCGCGCCGCCGGAGGCTCGCTCCCGCTGTTTTCATTCACAGCGGGAGTCGGGCCAGGGGAGGAGCAGCGGCGATCGCCGCTGCTCTTACCCGATTGTCGGGGATCGAGTCTGGAGATCCGCCCGCTGTGTGTAAACACAGCGGGCGGATCTCCATAGTGACAGGGAGTGACAGATCGGACTGTTCAGCATAGCTGGACATCCGATCTGTCCATGACTCACTCAGTCACCTCCCCCCCTACACGTCAGTAAGCACAAGGCATACATTAACCCCTCCCTCTCCAATAAAATTAACCCCTTCCCTGCCAGTATCATTTTTACAGTAACAGTGCATATATATAGCACTGATTACTGCAGTAATGTCACTGGTACCCCCAAAAGTGTCAAAAATGTCAGTCAAGGGTCCGATCTGTCCGCCGCAATGTCGCAGTCCCGCAAAAAAAAAATCGCAGATCGCCGCCATTACGCGTTAAAAAAAAAAACACCAAAAATGACAGAAATCTTTCCCTTTGTTAGTAAACGCAATAACTTTTGCGCAAACCAATCAAAATACGCTTATTGCGATTTTTTTTACCAAACATAGGTAGCACAAAACAAATTGGCCAAAAATTTTTTAAAAAATTGTTTTTTACATTTTTTTGGGGGGGAATTTCATATAAAAAAATGTTAAAAATATTGTTATTTTTTCAAAATAAACGCTCTTTTTTTGTTTATAGCGCAAAAAGTAAAAATCGCACAGGTGATCAAATACCACCAAAAGAAAGCTCTGTTTGTGGGAAAAAAAGGACGTAAATTTCGTTTGGGTACGGCGTCGCACGACCGCGCAATTGTCAGTTGAAGTCGCACAGCGCCGAATCGCAAAAAGTGGCCTGGACGGGAGACAGCAAAATCCTCCGGTGGTAAAGTGGTTAATGCCCAGCCAATGCATCTATGCATCCACGGCAGCCTGAGGTTGTGTGCTGACAGTGTGCTCACTGCACATTTCCAGCACTTCTGTGTGATAGGCTCTCATGGTGGTCAGACAATACTGCAGGCTCCCCATCATCTGACTGCCATGAGAGCCCATCACATGCCTATGGGCTGCACAAAAAAAAAATCCAATGGTGTATGGCTAGCCAAAAAAAAAGCCTTAAAGATTGAGAAGCTGGACATGTTGTACGTTAACGAGCAGTAGCTAAAGGCACTAAATACCACTTTCGAAGCGATCGTACAACAAACAGATTGTTAGTACACAACTTTAAACTGAAATTATCTGAAGGGACAAATACAAAACATTTTTCTCATAGGATACCAGATCATATGATTTCTGTTTAATCAGTACAGTTTTCATCCGAAAATACAATACATAATGTCCAGAGATTTATTCTATCGGAAGAGTAATTTCTGACTTTAGGAACCTCTTCCTTTTCAACATGTAGACTAGCATGCAAACAAAAAGAAAGTAAAAACAAACTAACGATTGTCTGATAATCTCCTTGTGTGTACTAGGCTTAAGCCTATCCTTGGGCCTTTCTATTGGTACAGGCGCACCCTGATCTTGTTCAAAAATGTTTACAGTCAGTCATGACACCTTCTCCTAAGAAAAATTTAAAAAGTAAGAAGAAAATTTGCACATTATATGGCATGCCTAAAGCTAACTTGGTATCAGCCTCTTACAGAGCATGCACAGCAGAGCTTAGAATGGGAGACAGAAGCAGCACAAGTCAGTAGTGGTTCTTATGTGCTAATAAAGAACATGCAGATAGGGGACAGCAGACATGAGCGCATAGTTCTGCTTCTCCTTCCACCTTCTCTTTTCTCCAGTCATAGGCAGGGTAGGAGACCAGTAAGCTTTCATGAACAGCAACAGGTCTCCCGCCCTGCCAGACAGGGTTGTGTATCAGGGTTGTATAAATCTTAGAAGTGGACAGATGCATTTAAATCTTCAAGCAGGTAAATGGTCTCCCATATCTTGGCCATAAATGTCCTGTTTACACCTGTCTGAATGCATGACAAAAGGATTACCATTCTTTTTAATGGCCCTAATAACACCTGTGGGCTGCCATGCATTTGGGAAAAATACAGTGTGTGTGTTGTGTTTTTTTTTTTTTTTTTCTTAATGGTTTATATAGCTGATGTAATTGCACAAATGCCTGTCCATCGGTTTTCTTTTTTATAGGTATGCTGCGTGGAAATGTACTAAGAGAACCAGTGAGTGTGTGTGTGCCCAGGACCTGCAGCATCAGAAAGTGGACCTTATAATAAAGGTTTCTGCAAACACCTTGTGGTGTCCGAGTTTATCTGGAATTCTTGCAAAATGACAAGTTCCCTTTAAAAAGGAATCTGCCACGAGAAAAATATTTTGAATCCAGCAAAATCCATTTCTCTGATGTTCACTGATGGGCACAGCTCCTGTCATTCTTAACCATTGGATTATGCTGCCCCCTACAGAAGTAGGACACTAAGATCTGGTTACACCCATGGACAGTCCCAGGGGGTATAATCCCGCTCTCTGCTATAGTCACTCAGTTTGGTTATAAGCAGTGTCAGGAGAATTATAACTCCACAGAGGGGGGAGGGTGCTGTGTCTGTCGATCATCAGAGAAATGGATTTTACAGTAAGTCAAAAATCCAATTTTCTTTTTCGTTCATTGACTGACACAGCTCCTGTCATTCTTAACCATTGGGACGTACCAAAGCAATGTCAAACATGAGGGGTGGGGAACAAACTTCCCCAAGGCTAAACTGGACACCCAAACAACTGGAGCCCACCTGGAAAAAAAAAAAAAAATACATTCTCAAAGAGGATCAGGGCCTCTAAACAGCAGCCTGTAAAACCTTGCAGCCAAAGAAAGCATCCGCAAATGGCAACACATCCACTTTATAAAACTTTGTAAAAGCGTGCATCGACGACCAGGTGGCCGCCTTGCAAACCTGCGTCACTGACGCTTGATGACGGAAGGCCCAGGAGGTACTAAGTGCCCTAGTAGAATGCGCCTTGACAGGGAAAGGAGGAACCTAACCCCTGATGCAATAGGCCTGAACCATCTGGAAATGGTTGCAGTCCCTTAGCTGCCAGGGACACCCTAATTGCCAGGACCACATCCAAGGCCTGCAAGGCAATTTCCTTTGGATGTTTAGGCCTGGGAAACAGGGAAGGCAACACAATGTCTTCATTCAAATGAAAGTCAGAGACCCCCCTTAGGAAAGAATGACAGACAGGGGTGAAGCCCCATCTTATTCTTGTGAATCCCCAGATAAGGTGAGCGACCGGATAACGCCGCCAGTTTCGACACCCCGTGCGCAGAAATGATAGCCAGCAAAAAGGTCGATTTCTGGAACAGTGTAAGCAGGGGAATCTCCCAAATATTTTAAAAGGGAGGCTTCTGTAGAGCTGAAAGCACCAAATTAGGATCCCAAGGCGGCAATGGATCCCGCACTGGAGGAACCAAATGATGGACACCCTGAAGAAAGGTACACACCAGGGAGTGTGTGGCCAAAGGTCATTGGAAAAACACCACCAAGGCCAAGACCTGGCCCTTAATGGTACTCAAGGCCAAATTCTGTTTACCCCCCCCCCCTCCCCACTGAAGGAAGGTTAAGATACGAGCCACTGAGAAGGACCGAGTATGAACCCCAAGGAGAATCACGCCACGCAATGTACGTTCTCCACATACGATGGTAGATCTTCCTAGGAGATAGATTCCCTAGCTTTTAACAATGTAGGAATCACCAACCTCAGACAAACCTCTATCCTTTAGCACCGGACATTCAAAAGCCAAGTCGTCAAAGCAAGAGACTGTAAAGCAGGATGGAAGATCGGTCCTTGAGACAGCAGAATCCCCCCTGAGAGGAAGCTTTCAAGGAACGTCGGTAAGCAGCCGCACTAGATCGGCGTACCAGGCACAGTGAGGCCAGTCCGGTGCCACTAGGATGACTGGAATCCTTTCTGCCTCAACCCTGCTTAGGAATCTGGGCAGAAGCTTGAGAGGAGGGAAGGCATAGATCAGATGATACTGACTCCCACAGGGCCACCAGCGCATCTGCCAGAGGATCCCTTGACCGAGCCACAAACCTCTGCACCTTTATGTTGAGCCAACGCCTGCCAACTGAGGTAATCTGCCTGCCAGTTTTCCACCCTGGGAATGGCCACCTTAGAATTAAAGCTACCTCCAGAGCCGCCAGGACACTTCTTGTGCCCCCTTGGTGATTTAAATGTGGCATTGTGCGCTTGTCTTCAGGGTTGTCCAGTGCGCATTCAATCTGTCCAATGGTCCAGACACAGTCTGATCGCTCGGAGTTCCAAGACATTGATCAGTAGTCTGGACTCCAGCATCCACATGCCCTGAGCAGAATGCTTGCCAAGCACACCCACGGGAGACACAGCTGATGAAAAGCCTCCGGATGAAGGGACCACTCCCTTTGGCCCAACGCCTGCAGACTGAGGTAATCCGCCTGCCAATTTTCTACTCCGGGAATGTGTATGGCGGAAAAGGCTGGAACGAACCATTCTACCCACTTTAGAATGCCGACAACATCCGAAGCCACCAGGACACTTCTTGTGCCCCCTTGGTCATTGACATAAGCCACAGCCATGGCATTGTCCGATTGAATGCGCACTGTGCAACCCTGAAGACGATCCAAACACAGTCTGTTCGTTCAGAGTTCCAGGACATTGATCAGTAGTCTAGACTCTCCAGTGTCAAGATCCCCTGAGCAGAATGCTTGCCGAGGACGACTTCCCAGCCAGACAGGCTGGCATTTGTGGTGACCACTGTCCAATACAAGGGGAGGAAGGCTTTTCCCAGCCAAAGCGCCGAAGAGCGAAGCCGCCATATCAGGGACTCCTATGTTCTCCGACTCAGCCGGATGTGAATGTCCACAGACTGCAGAGTCTTGTCAGATTTGGTCAGAATCTCCCTTTGCAGGGACCTCGTATGGAACTGTGCAAACAGAAACCGCCACAAAGTTAGATACCATCAGGCCCAGCACCCGCATGCAAGTCTGGAGGGAGAACCTTTTGTTGGACAGCAGGATATGAATTGCAGCCTGCAATTTCTGGAGTTTTTCCAGAGAAAGGAGCACTCTGGTTACAGCCGAGTCCAGAGTCTGTCCCAAATAATCCAGCTTTGTGGACGAAACCAGGGCCGACTTCTGAACATTTAGAATCTAGCTGAACTACAGCAGAGTTCATATTGTGATCTCCAGGTTCTCCAACAGAGCAGAGGGAGACTCCGCTTGCAGAAGGAGATCGTCCAAGTAGCCCAGTACCAAAATCCCTCTTTGGTGTAGCATGGCTAGCACCGGAGACATAGCGAGACCAAAGGGTAAACGCCACAAACTGATAATGCTCCTCTCCCACAGCAAAGCGGAAAAAACGCTGGTGACCGCCAAAACAGGCAAGCCATCAGGGGGAGACGCGTCCAAAGAGGCACCACAGATAAACTGCAGCCCCTGAACCAGCTGGTCTGCCAACTCAGCAAAGGCAGGAGGGAGTTGTTCCCCCTCCAGGTCATGGCATAGGAGCTTAGCCCACTCGGTCAGAGCTTTTGACACTAGAGCGATGGTAAATATCTGCCTCATTGCCCAACCAGCTAAGGTGTACATAATGTGGGTCACAGCCTCCGCATTCCGGTCAGCCAGATCCTTTAGGCCAGGGACTTTTCCACCGGAATCATGGTGGCCTTTCTGTCAAAATAGATAGGGAAAGGAAACACCTTTGCTGCTCTGGATGGCTTGTGAGTGCCAAAGGTTACCTGCGCCACCGTCTCAGCTTCTTTAGAGTCTCACACACAGATACAATCAGTGCATCTACCAGCGCCTTTTCCTGCGTGGTCGCAGACCCAGCAGCGTGACCAATGTCCGTGGCGACCAAATCAGATTCAGGATCTGATGAGACAGATAAGGCAGGGGAAGGCAGGGGGCACTTTTTGCTATCCCGTTGCCCACAAGCCGCCTCCACCTGGGACACAAGGGACGCCAGATTTGCTTTCAGTGAATGGATGGTTAGGACTGGAGGGCCCCGCAGCCTCAGAGAGGGAATCAGGTGGGGAAATGTGTTTCAAAGACTCCATGAGTCACCATGGGTACCTCACAAAAAAGCGTGACATACTGCAAAGGGACAACCCCCACCTCGCTGGCAGCACCACCAGATCACCAAGCACAAGGCACAGAGCAATCCTCAGCAGAGAGGGAGAGGACCCCACCAGACTCACCATGCGCTGACACAGGCACCTGCAATACCCAGGAGAATCTGCACTACACGTGTGGCGATCAGGAATCTAAATGATCCAGGAGTCAGCGCCAGGGGATAAGGAGGGGCTCCCACCGCCGAAATCGCCGCCCAAGAGGCTTCACTGTCATGGCTGCCGCCATTTGCAATGCACAAACCACAAGAAAATAGCCGCTGGACTACAGGAATACACAAGGCTACAACAAAATGGCGGCCCTGCTCCGCGCCACAAGGACCCAGAAATCAGGAGATTAGGCCTCAGGACAGATCCAGGCAGGACATGGGGTCCTGGCAGGAGCCCCCACCAGGTACAACCCTGGGGGGGGGGGGCAGGATGAGGAACTTGGCAGGGGGGGGTGCCTGGGGGAAGGAGGGGAACCTTAGGGTCCGACCGTCCCAAGGAGGGGCCCACGTCCACCCCAAAACCCCCCATGGGGAGAGGGGGGGGGGACAGCTACTCACCATACCAGGAACCAGGTGGGAGGAACGCTGAGACTCAGGCCGAGGCCAGGTCTTGTGCGACCTTGCGAGACATTTAACTCGCAGGGCCAGCCCCCGTCAAGAGGGGCAAAGTCGCAGCCGACCTAGGGTGGAGTTGAGGCCTGCATGCGCGTGCTGGCCAGACTGGGGTGACCACTGGATCTAGATTATCCAGCCCGTCGCCCAGTCTGGCAGTTGATAGTAGATCTCACAGGAAAAATCCAGGAGGAAAACATTTTCTATCTAAAAAATTTTGCCCAGACCAAAGATCCCGGCAAGGATCTAGGTCCTTACCCCTGACTAGGCAGAAAAAAAACTGAGTTACTATAGCAGAGACAGGGAGTATACTCCCCTGGGATTGCCCACGTAGCCAGAATTTTTTTCTGTCTAGTGTCTACTCCTGTAGGGGGCAGCATAACCCAATGGTCAAGAATGATAGGAGCTGTGTCCGTCAATGAACGAAAGAGAAATAGTGATTGAGAAGGCTGATAATTGCAGTTAAGCTTGCCCGCTGACTTTAATACTTTCTATTGCAGATCAGGAAAGTCAAAGAACCATCAGCAGTACTGCATACCTGTTTGTGGTTTACTGACTGATTAGTAACGCAAGAGGGTTGACATGACAGACAAGCATTTTCAGAAGGAAAGCTTAGCAATGACAGCCTCCATCTTCCCATCCACCTTCATAACAGGTTTTATTTAACTAGACCTTTTTGTGTCCTGGTGGTACAGTCCACATAGTGCAGCTTACATTAGCCATAGGAAAACCCTGCATGCAAAGAAGTCTGAACAGAAGACTAAACTAAATTAAATTTTTTTAAGAAGGTCCTTTGAAGAAGAAATAGGAAATTATGCATCTGTCTAAATGATAAAGATCAGCAGGTGATGCACATAATGAGTGATGCACATAATGATTTCTTCATGTTTTGAGGAGCACAGGTGGATGCACACTTTAAAGAAGCACATCTGACATTGCATGGTGTGCTTTGTACTTGGCTACAATTAGGATGAGACCACTGCATAAAAAATACATGCAGCTTGGCTGGCTCTGCTTGTTACAGCTCAGTGACAGAAATTGGACATAGCAGGTGAACACAGTCTGATCTATTTAACTTTTAATATACAATAAAGCCTTGAATCAGAATCAGGAAAAGTGAACTGCTTCTCCTTTTACGCAATTTGTTAAACCTTGCACGTCACTTCTTTATCAACAAATTAGATTGTAAACTTGGTCAAACAGGAACCAGAATAAACTGGCAGCACAATACAGCACTTGAAGAAAAAATTGCTTTACAACAAGGACAGAACCTTGCTGCTTACTGCCCTGTGTCAGCCATGTCTCAAAATGACATGCATATAATTAAACACTGGGAATAATGATGGAGAAATACTGGCCACTCATAAACGATGCGTATAATATGCAATTTTTGCAAGCTAGGCAATATATCAGAGTTATTGCTTTTTATTTAAGCAAATGCACATTTGGAAGCAATGCTATGCCTCAACAGCCTATTGCCCTTGGCCCCTTAGGATTTTCTGCTTTTGAAGAAAGCAATTCCTTATCGAGCATCTGACTTATTAACAATGTTTTGTACATATATTTTTTTTTTTCAGTCAGGTAAATATGAAATAATGCATATTCTTGTCACAGCAAAATGTATTTTGAATGGGGCTGGCACCAAACAAAATACAAAAAGTTTATTGTACAAATATTAACCACTTTACCACTAGAGGATTTTGCTGTCTTACGTCTGGGCCACTTTTTGCGATTCAGCGCTGTGCGAATTTAACTGACAATTGCGCGGTCGTGCGACGCCGTACCCAAACAAAATTTACTTCTTTTTCCCACAAACAGAGCTTTCTTTTGGTGGTATTTGATCACCTGTGCAATTTTTACTTTTTGCGCTATAAACAAAAAAAACACGGATTTTTGTAAAATCTTACCGTAAAATCCTTTTCTCTTAAGCTCATTGACAGACGTAGTCCTCCTTGATTAATATCAACTCGGGTTATACTGCCCTCTACAGGAGTAGGACTAGACAGGAAAGAAAACGTTCTGGCCACACCCTAGGGGCAGTCCCAGAGGGTATATCCTCTCACTTCCTGCTACAGCAAATCAGTTATTTCACAAAGCAGTGTTTAGAGAATTTAACCCAACCTAACTCAAAAACAGAGGGGCGGGTACTACGTCTGTCAATGAACTTAAGAGAAAAGGATTTTACGGTAAGATTTTACAAAAATCCGTTTTTCTCTGTCGCTCATTGACAGACGTAGTCCTCCTTGATTAATATCAACTCGGGACGTCCCAAAGCAGTGCCACAAATGAGGGGTGGGAAATGGAAATCAAAATCCAATCTAGAAGGCCCAACCGGTGCCAACTAGAAGTTTTAAAGGCTCAATCAAAAGATGAGACTCAACTGAAATTCCAACGGAAAAAAACCCTCGAGGTAGACCACCGGTATCCTCAAATTGCGGCCTGCAAAACCTTGCAGCCAAATGAGGCATCCGCCGATGCCATGACATCAACTTTATAAAATTTTGTAAAGGTCTGAACCGACGATCAAGTAATCGCCTTGAAAACCTGGACCCCTGACGCCTGATGGTGGAAGGCCCAGGAAACACTAAGCGCCCGAATAGAGTGCGCCTTAACAGGGAACGGAGGATTCCGACCCTTAATAGAATAAGCCTGTACCACCGTCTGTCTAATCCATTTGGAGATAGTCGCGGCAGATGCAGGCAACCCCTTCCTGGGGCCATCCGTGATCACAAAAAGTGAATCCGTCTTACGAAACGATTCCGTAGTCTTCAGGTATACCCTGATTGCCCGAACTACATCCAAGGAATGCAACGCACATTCCCGAGGATGATTAGGCTTAGGACACAAGGAAGGTAGCACAATATCTTCATTCAGATGAAAATCTTAAAACCACCTTAGGAAGAAAGGATGGCGTCGGATGAAGAACTACCTTATCCCTATGAACCACTAGATATGGAGAATGGCATGATAATGCAGCCAGTTCTGACACCCTGCGTGCAGAAGTGATAGCCACCAAGAAGGCCACCTTCTGGGATAAAATAAGCAAGGGAATCTCCCTGATATTTTCAAAGGGAGGTTTCTGCAGAACAGACAAAACCAAAGATCCCAGGGCGGTAAGGACGCGCGCACTGGCGGAGCCAAGTGCCGCACCCCCTGGATGAAATTCCGCACCAAGGAATGAGTAGCCAGCGGTTTCTGAAAGAAGATTGCCAACGCTGAAACCTGACCCTTGATAGTGCTCAAGGATGGTTTCTGCTCAACCCCCTTTTGCAGAAAAGCCAAAATTCGGGTCACCAAATGGGTACGTGGGGGAAATCCCAAAGATTCACACCACGCAATATAAGTCTTACATGTGCGATAATAGACTTTGCTAGAAGTCGCTTTCCTTGCTTTAATTAGAGTAGGAATAACTAAAGGTGACAATCCCCTGTCCTTCAGTACCTGGGTCTCAATGGCCAGGCCGTTAAAACCAGGGACTGTAAAGCACGATGGAAGATCGGTCCTTGAGACCGCAGATCCTCCCTGAGAAGAAGTCTCCAAGGAGCGTCCGCGACTAGCCTGCCCAAGTCAGCGTACCCGGCTTGACGAGGCCAGCCCGGAATAACCAGGATAACTGGAGTTCCCTCCACCTCTATCCTGCGGAGAAATCTCAGCAGCAATTTGAGAGGGGGGAAGACATATAGTAGCTGATACTGCCTTTACAGGCCGTTCAGCGCGTCTGCTGCGTCCGCTAGAGGATCGCGGGTGCGAGCCCTGTTGAGCCAACCTACCAACAGATCCATATCCGGGGTGCCCCAATGAAGGGACAGCTGATGAAATACCTCTGGATGAAGAGACTATTCCTCTTGATCCAGAATCTGACGGCTGAAATAATCTGCCTGTCCACCCCCGTGATAAATATCGCGGAGAGAACTGGAACAACTGTTCCCCCAATAAGAATGTTGGCCACTTCTATGGCCGCCAGGGCACTCTTGGTGCCCCTTGGTGATCGACCTAAGTCATGACCGTGGCATAGTCCGATTGGATCCAAACCGGGCTGCCCTGGAGCTGCTAGGTCCAGTAAATCAGACAAAGTCTGATCGCTCTCAGTTCCAACACATGTATCGGTAACCTGGAATTTATCAGAAGAAATGACTTCCCCTGGCTGAGCATCGGAGACCGAAGCCACCAGACCAGAGCCTCCCTGGTCCGCTCACTCAATCGGATCCGATTGTCCAGGGAATCGGGATTCCGATTCCATATGAGAAGAATCTCCTCTTTGGAGAAATCGGGTATGAGACTGGGCAAACGGTACTGCCTCTAAGGAGGCGACCATCAATCCCAGCCAGTTGACGGACAGCAACATCCGAATCATTGACTGAATCTTCTGGAGTTTCTCCGCATGGAGAAACACTCTTGCCAAGGATGTGTCCAAAATTAGGCCCAGATAGTTCAGTCTCCTGGTGAGAACCAGGGATGATCTTTGGGAAAAGCAACGAAAACGCTGATGTCCTGCGAAGATGGGGCTATAAGGATAGGCATCCTAAATGTCTATGGACGCCAGGAAATCCCCCTGATGCAGGGAGGCCACCACTGTATGGATGGACTCCATCTCTTCCAAGACCAGAATTGGACGCACCTAGCCCTTTTTCCTGGGCATTGTGAACAAGTTCGATTAGAACTCCTCCAAGGAATGGGAACTACCACTGCTTGTTGTATCAAGCTGTCCCCCGCAAAGCTTTTAAGCGACCCGGGGATGTCGACTATTGGAAGGGAAGAATCGCACCGGTGGAAGTGATCGAAACTCGATCTTGTATCCCGACCATATGACCTTGCGAACCCCTTTATCCGGGATTCTGGAAAGCCCTGGATCCGGAAACCGGTGAAGACGTCCCCCCACCCTAGAGATGGGTGGGGCCCATTCTGTCAATCCAACGGGATAACAGTAGCTTTATTTAGTCTGGAAATCGGTGAGTCCACTATTGGTGGTACCGTCCATCTTTGTAATGAGGGATTCCTCAAAATGATAGCGCCTAGCCATGCGTTTGGAAATAGCAGGGCTCATTTACGGCCGACCCTATTTGGGCAAGGGAAACCCTTCACCATTTTGGAAGGCTTGCTAGTACCAAAAAAGGAATATGAGTCTCAGCTACCTCTGCCGGTGTAACCTCAAGATTTAAGGTTTCCCGGACAGACACAACTAGTGCTTCCACCAACGCTTCTTGTGCTATGGCGGAGGCAGAAGCGTCCTCCTTACTGTCTGAGGCGACCGTAGCTGAGACAACAACCCCAGAAAAGGGACTGCAATGACCAGCTCAGAATCCGTATCTGAGGTATCAGATGACATAGGGGTAGGCGGGGGTCGCTCTTCTTGACCCCCGTCCCTGACAGGCTACCTCCACCCGGGATACCAAAGACTCCAAAACTGCTGATAATGCATCATCACAGGTGGGGTACTGGAGGGTCCTGCAGCCACCCCGAGGGGATCAGGTGGGGATACATGTGTGGCAGGGTTCATGTAACAAGACACTTGCCAGCAAACACAAAAAAATTATTTTGCAAGAAAAAAACATTTTTTTTTTTTTCTTTTTTTTTTTAACTTAGTTCCCCAGCGCAGTAGCGCCCCTCAGTCTACCTGCTTGGACCCCTCAGAAAGAGAGAGAGAGAGACCCCAAGGCTCACCTGATGCACAGAAGTTTCTTATCAACCTGCTTCCAGCACTGTCTGTTACAGACAGGAAGTCTTTGGCTTGCTTTCCCTGGGCCAAGGAGGCGGCTCCGCCCCTTTACACGCCTTCCGGCGCCTCCCAATTACTCCGCGAGGTGTTTGGTCACCTCAAACATGGCCGCCCCCCATGCTGGAGACACGAGGCTACGCCAATATGGCGGCCTCGTGCGATCTGCAGGAAAATGGCGGCGGCCTGTGTAGGATAGCGGCGGCTTGCAAGTTAGCAGCGGCCTGCGGGAGGTGTCCTCGGCCTGCGGGAGACTGTGCGGCCTGTGGAAGTGACCGGCTTTCTGGAGGGATGGTGATCTGTGGCTGCAGTAACTCAGGCATAGGCATCGGCCTGTGTACACACTAGACAGGTAGGATACCTCTATACCTCAATAGTAATGCCTTTTAGTAGTCTGCCACTGACTTCAGTCACCCTTACAGTCATATAGTGACTTTAGATAGTCAGCTCCCAAACCAAGCCTCCTGGTTTCTATTCACAAAAATCACACTCAAATTGGGGGATCTGTGACCTGTTATAGGATAGAGGGGAGACCCAGACTGAGTGTCCGACCATCCCAGAGAGGGGCCCGCGTCCACCAACAAACCCGACAGGGGGAGAGGGGGAACATTCTACTCACCATACCGGAACCAGGCGGGCGCCAACTCCTGACAGAACCCCTCTCCACCAGGGTGGGGGGGGCTGTCGACCAATACGGCCGTGACTCTGTTGGTCATTGGCGTCCAGGCGAGACGTTTAACTCGCAGGGTCAGTCCCCGTCCAGTGGGACTATGTCGCGGCCGACCCAGCACGGAGCTATGGCCTGCCCGAGCTCGTAGGCTGAACTGGGGTGACCACTGGATCTCAACATCCAGCCCGTCGCCCAGTTTCAGCGTACTTGCTTGAAGATCTCACAGGAACACTGGAGAAAAAAAGCTGTTTAAAAAAGTATTTCTAAAAAAAAATCCTGCCAGGACCGAAGATCCTAGCAAGGAATCTAGGTCCTTACTCCTAACTAGACAGAAAAAAACTGATTTGCTGTAGCAGGAAGTGAGAGGATATACCCTCTGGGACTGCCCCTAGGGTGTGGCCAGAACGTTTTCTTTCCTGTCTAGTCCTACTCCTGTAGAGGGCAGTATAACCCGAGTGGATATTAATCAAGGAGGACTACGTCTGTCAATGAGCGACAGAGAAATAGCGTTTATTTTGAAAAAATAACAATATTTTTAACTTTTTTATATGAAATTCCCCCCCAAAAAAATGTAAAAATCAATTTTTTTTTAAATTTTTGGCCAATTTGTTTTCTGCTACCTATGTTTGGTAAAAAAAAAACAGAATAAGCGTATTTTGATTGGTTTGCGCAAAAGTTATTGCGTTTACTAACAAAGGGAAAGATTTTTGTCATTTCTGGTGTTTTTTTTTTTTTACGCGTAATGGCCGCGATCTGCGATTTTTTTTGCGGGACTGCGACATTGCGGCGGACAGATCGGACCCTTGGACAGATCGGACTGACATTTTTGACACTTTTGGAGGTACCAGTGACATTACTGCAGTAATCAGTGCTATATATATGCACTGTTACTGTAAAAATTACACTGGCAGGGAAGGGGTTAATTTTATTGGAGAGGGAGGGGTTAATGTATGCCTGGTGCTTACTAACGTGTGGGGGGGGGGAGGTGACTGAGTGACTCAAGGACAGATCGAGGGTTCAGCTATGCTGAACCCTGCAATCTGACCCCGCCTGTCACTTAGGAGATCCGCCCCCGCTCTGTTTACACAAGCGGGCGGATCTCCAAACTAGATTCCCCGACGATCGGGAAAGAGCAGCGGCGATCGCCGCCGCTCCTCCCCTGGCCCGACTCCCGCTGTGACTGAAAACAGCGGGAGAGAGGGGAATGTCTGGTGACGTAGGTCTACGTCGCCAGACGATAACGAGCCACTGTGCCGCAGTAGCAGCACAGTGAGCAGTGGGGAAGCGGTTAAAAACCAAGGGGTTAGGACATACAGACCACATACAAATGACTATCACATCAAATAACATATGACTACCCATCAATCAGCTAAAAAAAGATCAAATGAACCACTTTAAAGCGGTTGTAAACCCAAAGTTCAAAAAAAAAAAAAAAAAGACAAAGGCATAATGAGCTAGTATGCATCGCATACTAGCTCATTATGTATTACTTACCTTAGAACGAAGCCCCGACACGGACCCCCAGACATCGCTGCGGGCGCTGCCATGATCCCTCGCCGTCTCTTCCGGGTTCTGCGGCTCCGGCGCGGTGATTGGCTGGAAGAGACGGCTCCGGCGCGATGATTGGCCGGAGCCGCGATGACGTCACTCCCGCGCGGGAGTGATTTTCCGGCAAGCTCCCGGCAAATAGATTGAAGGTCCCCCCGGACCTTCAGAGCGCATGCGCCGCTCGCGCGAGCGGCTGCATGCACTGTAAATATCTCCTAAACCATGCCGGTTTAGGAGATATTATTTGTACCTACAGGTAAGCCTTACTATAGGCTTACCTGTAGGTAAAAGTGTAAAAAAGCGGGATACGCTTTAAGACCGGAAGGATTTGCCCCCTTCCTGACCAGGCCCTATTTTGCGATTCGGCACTGCATTACTTTAACGGACAATTGCGCGATCGTGCGATGCTGTACCCAAATAAAATTGATGTCCTTTTTTTTCCCACTAATAGAGCTTTCTTTTGGTGGTATTTGATTACCTGTGCAATTTTTATTTTTTGCACTATAAACAAAAAAAAAAAAAAAAAAAGATTTTTGAAAAAAAAAAAAAAAACTATATTTTTCACATTCTGCTATAGAACATTCCAAAAAAAAATAAATAAATACAAATTTAACATTTTAGGCCATTTTCTTTTCTGCTACATATTTTTGGTAAAAAAAAAAAAAAAAAATATTGCAAAAAGCGTATTTTGATTGGTTTGCGCAAAAGTTATTGCGTCTACTAACTACGGGAAAGTTTTATGTCATTTTTATTTTTTTACTAGTAATGGCGATCTGCGATTTTTAGCAGGACTGCGACATTGCGGCGGACAGATCGGACCCCTAACTGACATTTGACACTTTTGGGGGTACCATTGACATTACTACAGTAATCAGTGCTATGCACTGTTACTGTAATAATGCCATTGGCAGGGAAGGGGTTAACCCTGTGGGTGATCAAGGGGTTAAATGTAAGCCTATGGAAGTGATTCTAACTGTGGGGGGCGTGGCTTCAGAAATGCCCATAGAGACCTGTGATCCTATATAGAATGTGCCACGTTGGAGGTGGAAACAGGAAGTGCACGGAAGCAGTGTGGGAGGAGCAAGCAGCAGTAGCTGCGAGGAGAGCTGTGTGGAGGAGAGCGTGGAGGAGAGCCGGGTGACATGTGCGGGGAAGCCGCACTAGGTCACTAGAAGCCGGCGCGGGTGCAGGGGACCAGGACAGAGAGCGGCGGCTGCGGGACCGGGACGGTAAGCGGCGGCTGTGGGACCGGGACGAAGAGCGGCGGGACCGGGACTGAAAGCTGCGGCAGTGGACGGCGGTGGAGGACGGACACCGCACAGTATTGAGGAGGCGAGTGTTCCCGGAAGCAGGGGAGGAGGAGCAGCGGCGACTGGTGAGTATCTCTGCAGCTGGGTCATTATTCCTGTGTGACGGTGCTTGGGATTGTGACTGACTAACAGACCTGTGACTGACTGACCATAGGGATCTGTGACTGACTGACCTTGCTTGCGACCATCAGCGACTGACAGACTGCTCTGCGACTGGCAGACTGCTCTGCGACTGACCGACGGTGCTCTGCGACTGACCGACAGTGCTCTGCGACTGACCGACTGGTGAGTATCTTGCGACTGGTGAGTATATTTGCAACTGGTGAGTATCTGCGACTGGTGAGATTCTTTGCGACTGGTGAGATTCTTTGCGACTGGTGAGATTCTTTGTGACTGGTGAGATTCTTTGTGACTGGTGAGTATCTTTGCGACTGGTGAGTATCTTTGCGACTGGTGAGTATCTTTGCGACTGGTGAGTATCTTTGCGACTGGTGAGTATCTTGCGACTGGTGAGTATCTTGCGGGAGAGATTCTTTGCGACTGGCGAGTATCTTTGCGACTGGTGAGTATCTTTGCGTCTGTGCTATCTTTGCGACTGGTGAGTATCTTTGCGTCTGTGCTATCTTTGCGACTGGTAAGTATCTTTGCGTCTGTGCTATCTTTGCGACTGGTAAGTATCTTTGCGACTGGTAAGTATCTTAGCGACTGGTTAGTTTATTAGAGACTGGTGAGTACCCCAGGTTTAGTACCAGGGAAGTTAGAGGTAGGGTAGGTAAGGAAGAGCAGGTCGTTAACAGTATCCCCATAGAGTAGTGGGTAATAATGTCCGACAGGATTGGGGATGCCACTCAGTGCACTTCTTGCGGCATGTATGCGTTCCTTGATGATCCAATCGAGGACGAATACTGCTGTACAAGATGTGAGCGACTTGTTGCTCTGGAAGCCCACATCGTGGATCTAAAGAACACAGTGACAAGACTGCGTGGCATCTACAACCTGGAAAGGAGCTTGGACTTTACCCATCAGGCGCTGGCAGGGGTCAGCATAGAGGAGGGAGGAATGGAGGAGACGCAAGCAGCAGAGGTACGCAGCTGGGTGACTGTTAGGAATGTTAGGGGGAGGAGTGTCAGGGAGGCCAGTCCTGAGTTGATAGACCCCAACATGTTTGCCGAGTTGCAGGTTGAGGGGGATATCAACTCAGGGGTGGCAGTGCTGGAGCATGCGCCCTCCCCCAGCTGCCAGGGGGGGGTCGGCTCCAGGAAGAAGGGGGGCCGTAACTCAGGAAAGGTTAGAAAGGTTGTGGTAGTGGGGGACTCAATTATCAAGAGGACAGAGAGGGCAATCTGTAAAAAAGATCTCGTGAACCGAACAGTATGTTGTTTACCGGGCGCCCGCGTTCGGCATATCGCAGATCTGGCAGACAGATTGTTGTGCGGGGCTGGGGATGACCCAGCGGTCATGGTGCATGTGGGCACTAATGACAAAGTTAAAGGTAGGTGGAGGATCCTTAAGAACGATTTCAGGGACTTAGGTAATAGATTGAGGAAAAGGACCTCCAAGGTGGTTTTCTCTGAAATACTGCCTGTACCTCGAGCCACACAGGAGAGGCAGAAGGAGATTAGGGAACTTAACAAGTGGCTGAGGAATTGGTGTAGGAAGGAGGGGTTTGGGTTCCTGGAGAACTGGGCTGACTTCTCAGTCGGCTACCGGCTCTTTAGTAAGGATGGGCTGCACCTTAATGGGGGCGATACAGCTCTTTTGGGGAGAAAGATGGCCACCAAGTTGGAGGAGCTTTTAAACTAGGAGACGGGGGGGAGGGCTCAGAAGTAGAGTCAGTTAGGAGGGAGCAAAGGACTGAAGACAGTTGTAGGGTCAGCAGCGACAGTAGGTCCACAATGTCTATTGGTAGGTCTGTGCGGGAGAACCGCGGACCAAACAGGAATAAACATAACCAATCACGTTTAACTTCCGTAAAACTAAGAGGGGTATATGCTAATGCCAGGAGCCTAGCTAATAAAATGGATGAGTTGGAAATGTTAGTACATGAGGAGGACATAGACCTAGTGGGAATAACGGAGACTTGGTTCGACCCCTCACATGACTGGCTGGCAAATATCCAAGGGTATTCAGTGTACCGGAAGGACAGGGTAGGAAAAAGAGGGGGAGGGGTATGTCTCTACGTCAAGAATAATGTAAGGGTGATAGAGAGGAGTGACATTACGGAAGGGATGAGTAGGGAGTTAGAATCCGTGTGGGTAGAACTCCATAGGGAAGGAGAAAAGGGAAAAGTAATTGTGGGGGTTTGCTATAGGCCACCTAAACAAGGGGAGGAGGTAGAGCTGGAATTTTTAGCACTTTTGGGTAAAGTGGCAAAGCTAGGATCAGTCATCATATTGGGGGACTTCAATTATCCCGACATTGACTGGGGAGAGGGGACTACACACTCACATAAGGGCCGTCAATTCACGGAAACCTTACAGGATAATTACATGTCACAGTTGGTGGATTCCCCTACCAGAGAAAACACAATCCTGGATCTATTGATCACTAATGACCCAGACCTAATCTCGGAGGTAGGAGTCCAGGACAACCTGGGCTCTAGCGATCACAGGATGATCACATTTAGCGTAAATAACAATATAGCAAGGCAAGTGGGGAACATAAGAACCCTTAACTTCAGAAGGGCAAACTTTCCAAAATTGTACTTGTTGATGGAAAGGGTAAACTGGGACCGAACCCTGGGATCCCTGACCACAGAGGAAAAATGGGAATGCTTTAGGAACATATTAAGCAAAGGCATCTTGCAGTGCATTCCTATGGGAAATAAATTTAACAAAGCCAAACCTGGCTGGCTAAACCGGAGCGTTAAAAAACTTATTAGGGGAAAAAAATTGGCCTTCAGGAAATATAAATCAGAGGGCACAGTATTGGCTTTCGACCAATACAAGGAGGCAAATAGGAAGTGTAAACACAAAATCAAGATGGCTAAAATAGACTTTGAGAGACAAATAGCGGAGGATAGCAAAAAAAACCCAAAGAAATTCTTTAAGTATATCAACAGCAAAAAAATTAGGGCAGAGCATATTGCACACATAATTAACAATGATGGGAGGATGGTTACAGAGGACACTGAAAAAGCAACCGTGCTGAATGCTTTTTTCTCATCAGTCTTTACACAGGAATCGGAGGGGTACACTGACCATGACTGTATGGTTAGTAGTAATACACAGGACTTGCCACTATGGCTAACAGAGGGTGAAATCAGGGAAAGGCTGGATAAACTCAACACAAACAAATCACCAGGCCCGGATGGCGTACATCCGAGAGTACTCAAGGAACTCAGTAAGGTTATATCCAGACCACTGTTCCTGATCTTTGCGGACAGTATTAGGACAGGAGATGTACCAGGGGAGTGGAGGAAAGCTAATGTGATTCCGATATTCAAAAAGGGTCAGAGGCATATACCGGGAAATTATAGGCCTGTCAGTCTGACATCAGTAGTATGTAAACTTCTGGAGGGGATGATAAGGGACTATATCGTAGAGTTTGCTAAGGACAACAGCATCATCAGTAGTAACCAGCACGGGTTTACAAATGGGCGTTCTTGTCAAACCAATCTCTTAACATTCTACGAGGAGGTGAGCTGTGAGCTAGATAGGGGCAGACCAGTGGATGTGGTGTACCTAGATTTTGCTAAGGCATTGGATACAGTTCCCCATAAGCGCTTAATTTATAAAATAAGGTCTGCAGGTATAGACAGCAGGGTTTGCTCTTGGATACGGAACTGGCTAAAAGGGCGTGTCCAAAGGGTGGTAATAAACAGCACGTACTCAGACTGGTCTGAGGTAGTAAGCGGGGTACCCCAAGGCTCAGTCCTAGGACCAACCTTGTTCAATTTATTCATAAACAGCATTGAGGACGGGATCAGTAGTTCAATATCAGTTTTTGCAGATGACACAAAATTAGGCAGGGCAATAACAGCACAGCATGAAGCAGATATCCTACAGAATGACCTGGACAAAATAACGGAGTGGGCAAAGACATGGCAAATGAGGTTTAACGTGGAGAAATGTAAGGTTTTACACTTGGGGACTAGAAACATAAAAGCACAATACACGTTAGGAGGGGAACCCTTGGGAGAATCAAAAATGGAGAAGGATCTGGGAGTCTTGGTTGATGATAGACTAGGCAACAGCATGCAATGTCAAGCGGCAGCTGCCAAGGCTAGCAGAATATTAGCATGCATAAAGAAAGGGATGTATTCCAGAGATAAGATTATAATCCTTCCACTTTATAAAACTCTGGTCCGACCTCATCTGGAGTATTCGGTCCAGTTCTGGTCACCAGTCCTCAGAAGGGATGTGTTGGAGCTGGAGAGAGTCCAGAGAAGGGCAACTAAACTAATTAGGGGATTGGAGGACCTTGATTATGAGGAGCGTCTGCAATCGCTTGATTTATTTTCCCTGGAGAAGAGACGCCTGAGGGGGGACATGATAGCAATTTTTAAATATCTAAATGGGGATCTAGGCTTAGAAAAAAAGCTGTTCAGTCGAAGGGATTGCATGAGAACTCGGGGGCATACAATGCGATTAGAGGAGAAGCGTTTTTAACCTCAGGCAACGTGGGGGGTTCTTTACTGTTAGGGCTACAAGATTGTGGAATTCTCTACCACATGAGGTGGTTTCTGCGGGTAGTATGGTGGCTTTCAAAAGACTCTTAGACGTACATCTCAAGGATCAGAACATTCAGGGGTATGCAAGAGGATTACAGCCACACACATCTACACAGGTTGAACTGGATGGACTTTTGTCTTTATTCAACCTCACCAACTATGTAACTATGATCATTCCAGGGAGAAGAACGGTCAGCTGTTTACTGGTGGAGAGCAATCACGGCTGTCAGGCGGCAATCAGAGCCACCTGACCAGTGCATCGGCTCGCCCCCTAGCTTCCCGCATGCAAGCAACATAGGTCTACGGCGGTTTACGCAGGAGAGCCACCCGCCGTAGTAAAAAGGCGGGTGGTCAGGAAGCAGTTAAGGTCACTGGTATATTAATTAAACCAACATGTTTTAACTTCCATTGTCTTCTTCAGGGGGTTTATGCCATGGGAAATCTGCATTTCCCTGCATTGACTGGTTCTCTGATCAAGTACGGCTCTTACATTCAGCTAGAGACATCCTGTGATGTCTTTGGACCCAGGGGACTTGCTATGCACGTGCATTGTTGGGGTGCATGTGTTGCTTGAGCCGCCATCCCAGAAGTAACATCACCTGCCGTGGGCGAGGCTGGGGACATCATTACCACTCGCACAGGTTGCATTAGGCTACCTAGGGGAGTCTCCATTAGCCTCTTGCAGCACTCCTTTTCTATGTGTACCTGTACTATCTGTGTTTTTGATTGATCCTGGCATGCTCCATCTTCTATTTTGGGGCGGGACCTTGATGCAGATTGGCTGCTGATTGGTAAGACCCTCCTTGGCCCTCTATAAAGTCTGGTGGCCCCGTTGTTTTTGTGCCATTCGTGGACGCCAACTGCAATCAGATCGTTTGCCAGGTTCCCATATTGTTTTTTGCTCGGGTAGGCCTTTTTAGGTGTTACACATTCTCTCATTTTTGCATTTCCAACTTTTAACATCTATCTTTGACTGGTCTCGTTTTTCTAACTGGGGCACTTGTTGTATGTGTTTTTTTTTTTTTTTTTTTATCTAGCTGTCCCCACAGCATTAAATATATGGTTTACCGAATATCATTTTACCATCGGCTGTAAACATGGGCCCTGTAGAATACTCCGTGAGCATCACTGTCAGCATCTTTAGATTCTGGTAAATATATTAGACAGTAACATCTATCACCTATTTTTGCCCATCTAGATCCCCTAAATCAGGGACGATTCCCCTTGATATGGCTAGTCGTGTTTTGATCCACTTTTTCCTTTTACACCTTGGTTCCACTCTGACCTGGAAACAATAGTTTCCTCTCTCTCTCTCTCTCTCTCTCTCTCTATATATATATATATTTATGTGTGTATGTAGGTTTTTTTTTTTTATAGCAGTCATATGTCCGTTGAGCCCTTTTCTGCCTACCTGATTGCCTGTTGTAATCCCAGGGTGTCTTTGATTCGCTCTGTCTCCGTCACCAATATTGTGAGTGTGTTTGTTATAGTACGCAGTTTGTAATGTCATCTTATTTTGAATTTTTCTTATACCACGGTGACAAATTATTATTGTACATTTTGGCCATTGGTCTTTTGGATTAACTATAGCATCAACACCTTGAAGAAGACAACGGAAGTTGAAACACGTTGAGGATTAATTCATATATCAATTACCATAATTTTGTCTCTTTTTAGTTGATTGATGGGTACATGTGTGATTTGATGTGATAGCCATTTGTATAGGGTCTGTACATCATAACCCCTTGGCTTGTTTTTAATATTTGTACGATAAACTTTTTGTATTTTATTTGTGTATACTTTGTTTGGTGCCTTTAACCTCCTCACATCCGCGCTACAGCCTACGATGAGCACTGACTGGCAGCACTATGGGCACTGAGTGTGGGCACTGATGGTGCTGCCCATCAGTGCTCATCAGTGCCGCCCATCAGTGCTCATCAGTGCCACCCGTCAGTGTCCATCAGTGCCACCCGTCAGTGTCCATCAGTGCCGCCTATCAGTGCCCATCAGTGCCACCCGTCAGTGCCACCTCTCAGTGCCCAGCAGTGCCACCTCTCAGTACCCAGCAGTGCCACCTCAGTGCCCAGCAGTGCCGCCTATCAGTGCTGCCTATCAGTGCCGCCTATCAGTGCCACCTATCAGTGCGGCATATTAGTACCTCCTCATCAGTGCCCATAAGTGCCACCTCATCAGTGCCCATAAGTGCCACCTCATCAGTGCCCATAAGTGCAGCCTATCAGTGCCCATAAGTGCAGCCTATCAGTGCCCATCAGTGCCGCCTCATCAGCGCACATCAATGAGGGAGAAAAATTTATTTTCAAAATTTACTCGCAGAAAATAAGAAAAACTTTTTTTTTTTTTTTCAAAATTTTCTGTCTTTATTCTTTTTTTTTGTAAAAAATAAAAAACCCAGAGATGATTAAATACCACCAAAAGAAATCTCTATTTGTGTGAAAAAAAATGATAAAAATTTCATATGGGTACAGTGTAGCATGACCGCGCAATTGTCATTCAAAGTGTGAGAGCGCTGAAAGCTGAAAATTGGCCTGGATGGGAAGGGTGTTTAAGTGCACAGAAGGCAAGTGGTTAAGTGCCGGTTCACACTAGGGCGACCTGTGAGGCGACCTGGTCGCCTCACAGGTTGCCGCAGGTCGCCTCCCATAGGGAAGCTGCGGACCCGTTCTAATAGGAGCGACAAGTCGCTCCGACCTAGAAAAAGGGTCCGGAGCGTCTTTGGGGCGACCCAGAGGCGACCGCCATAGACTTCAATGTTATGAAGTCCGTGGCGGCCGCTCCGAGGTAGCGGCGCGGTGCGAAGTAGCGTAGCTGCAGTGTGAACTGGCGCTGAAATGCCACCCAAAATACATTTTTCTGTGACAATCTCCTCAAGGATTTGTTAGCATTATTGGTCTGTCTGACATAGTTGGTCTAATGAATATTATTCTGTAATCTCCTTTTATGTCCACAGGTGCAGCTTTAGTCTCCTTTTCAGATGCATTCTAGGATTTCATTACCTCCTTTTGAAAGACCCGTTTAAAAAATTCTCTCAGCTTGTCTGAAAGGAGAGGATTACTGCTGTACTGTCTTTCTGATCTGGTGCTTGGGGAAACCTATATAAAGTATTTCAAACAGAAACTGTAACAATAAACTACCCCAAAACTATTATAGCTCCCCTTTAAAAAATGAACCTGGAAATATTACTACAGAGAATCCACACTAGACATTAGGACTCTTGCCACATCGAGTAAAATAAAATTTGTATAACATAAAAGCTAATACTATAAGGTGTTTTAGTTCTGAATAATAATAGGGAAATAGGGACATTTTGTGTGTGGTGGTCTGTAGCGATGTATGGGAGGTCAGGGTAAATCCACAGAACACAATGGTGGACCAACCTTCTGACACACCTGTAAGATGCTGAAGATACTTCGGCTACCTTTAGCTCTTCAAAAGAGTAAAGATAGGCAGTACAGTCACAAGGTAGGTGCAGGGAGTATAGAAAAGAATCACCCCCCTTTAAAATAATCACATTTTATTGCTTTGCAGTCTGAAATGAACACAGACCCTGTTTTTGTTTTATCCAGCTGTATTTACATCCAAGTGGAAGATATAACACCAAACATGTCAGAAAAAAAAATTAAAAAAATAAAACAAATCACTGAGTTAGAAGGATCAACCCCTTTAGTCTCGGTTCACATTTATGCGATGCGGGAAGGCTGCGAATCCGCAGCCTGTTCCCGCATCGCACACGCACCCCCGGCAGTTCACACTGCCATATGCGATACGCTGGGGGTGTCAATGTAATGTTAACGACACCCCCAGTTTGATCGCAGTGCGATCGTGCAGTTCGCACAGGATCGGATCGCACAAGTGTGAACCGCTGTGCGATCCGATCCTGATGCGGCTGCCAAAAAGGGTCCCTGTGCGTGTTTGGTGCGGCTGCGGTGCGAATTTAGCCATACAAACTGTATGGCTAAACTCGCACCGCACAGCCGATCGCATGTAATGTCGGAGCAGTGCGCTCCGACATTACATGCGAACCCCGCACACGCACAAGTGTGAACCGGGGCTTAGTCAGTAATTTATTGAACCACCTGTAGCTTTAATTACAGCCTTTAGTCTGTTGGAATATGTCTCTACTAACTTTGCACATCTAGACTTTGCAATAATTGCCCACTCTTCTTTGC
Organism: Pelophylax lessonae; assembly: GCF_965119305.1. NCBI lineage: Eukaryota > Metazoa > Chordata > Amphibia > Anura > Ranidae > Pelophylax > Pelophylax lessonae. The sequence continues at coordinate 657,878,416 of NC_138769.1, read as the reverse complement.
AGATCTACTCAAGTTCTGTTCAATTTCATGGTGACCGTTGGTGGACTGCAGTCTTCAGGTCATTCCACAGATTTTCAATGGTGTTGAAGTCTGGGCTCTAACTAGGCCATGCAAGGACATTCACCTGTTTCTCCTTCAACCACTGTGTGGTCATTATGTTGGAAGGTAAACCTTCTTTTCACTGACAACTTTCTGGCAGAGGGCAGCAGATTTTCCTCCAAGAATTTGACAGTATTTTTGCTTCTATCCTGACAAATGCTCCAGTCTCTGCTGCAGAGAAACACCCTCATAAGAGGATATTTTCATATCTATACGTTACTGTAGGAATGGCATTATTTGGCTGGTGAGCTGTATTGGATTCTGTCAGACACATCGGCTGGTGTTGAAGCCAAATAATGCAATTTTAGCCTCATCTACATAACTCCTTTTTCCATGTGGCCTCAGAATCTTAAAGGTGCGTTTTGGTAAAGCTCAGTCGTGACTTCATGTGGCCTTTCTTGAGCAGTGCCTATTTTCTTGCAACCCTCCAATACAAGCCACCATTTGTAGAGAATTTGTGATATTGTTGTCAAATGCACACAATGACCACACTTTGACAAATTCCTGCAAATGCTTCAGAATTGCTGTAGGCCTCTTGGTAGCCTCTCTGACCAGTTTCCTCCTGGCTCTTTCATCCAGTTTGGAGCAACATTCAAATCCAGGGAGGGTCTGTGTTGTACCAATTACCTTCCACTTAATATACTTCACTGTGCTTCTAGGCATTCATAAAGCCTTTCAATTTTTTTTGTATTCATATCCTGACTTGTACTTGTCCACAACTTTATCCTGGAGATCTTTTGATTGTTTTGCTTTAGTTGTACTACCAGGGATGAAATGCTCCAGGAAAGCTCTTTTCATGCTGAGCTAATCAAAATGACCACAGTTAAAAGTCAAATGGCTTTGTGTGCCATTGAGAAGGGGAGTAGCTACACCTGACTGAGTTTGCAAATAATTTTTAGGAGGAGAGTGATCCTTTTTCCCAACGCAATGATTCTGTTTTTTTTTTTTTCCCTGCTATTTTGATGTTCTATCTTTCACTTGGATGTTACAAGTTGCACTGAGTAAAAACAGCTGGATAAAACAAAAACAGCTGACTTCATTTCAGACTGCAAAGCAACAAAATGTGATTTTAAAGTGGGATGATTATTTTCTATACCCACTGTATTGCCCCCTTTTCTTATAAAGGAAGTAGGGAGACAAACCCTGTAGGTACATTTTTGTCAATTATTCATATCAACATGTAAATATAGTTCAAAATCCCTATAAGACAGGTCTGTGTCCAAACATATGGCAAGTTTTCTAGCAATCAAGGTCTACAATTCCAATGTACAACTGTAAATGACTACTAGGCTATCAGGTCATACCTGCTGGCCACCTTCTCCATTGACAATGGGTGTAGGAAGAAGAGGAATGTCGGTTGTTAGCAGTGTAGTATTTTCCAGCGGTGGAGGATGATGGTCCGCCATCATGGATAAAACATACATTTACAAGCGTCTTCAGACCCTACAGAGAAAAAAAAAGCATGTATTATTATACAAGTTTTATAAAGGCTTGTTCAGATGGGTCAGAAGCTGCAACATGATGACATGGTTCACCGTTTTGGACTTCCTTAGCACTGATGCAAAAGTGACAGGCTCCCATCATCCTTATGGCTGAGAGCAGCACAAAGATATTTTAATCTGAAATGAATGCCCGTGTTCGACATGGCCACACAATGTATGTGCAATAAATGCTCCATGACCAAAGAAATTAATGGAGTCTTATCAACTCAGGAAGTACAGAGCAGTAAGCTAATACAGCCTATAGCTGTATAAAGATTTTCAACAGTGTAGTGGTAAAGTACATAAGCCCCTCCATCTATTACATCAGTCCACGCAATAGAAAAAAACGTTGAAGAATACAAAGATGATATCATGGAACATGTTAAGAAAATGACACTATCAATAAAAATGTTTAACGCAGAACTCCAGCTTTACCTCCCCAAAACAGATGCATTGTGCATGTAAATTAATCACAACCCCGCTGTCATTCTATCTGTATCCCACCTTATTTAGCTGTAAAAAGCAAGTTTATATGTCTGTGATATCACTCCTTCTCCTGGCTGAATTTCAAAGTTCTCTGACTTCCTGTGTCCTTCCTTTACTAGTGATGATACTACATGTACCATCATGCATCTGTAGCTTCAGGGCAGGCTATGGGAGTCACTAATTGTGATCCATTCAATCCTGTCCAGCAGCAGCAAAGCTAGCTATCAGAAAAGGCTGTGTGTATGAAGGAGTTTCCTTTTGAATAATGCTGTGATCTGTGAGGAGGGACTTGGGAAGATTGGACTCTTCCGGTAGGTGTGACTGGGTGGGATCGAAGTCTAATTAGGATGTATTCCACCCTACCCACCATCAGAGCTCTGAAGAAAGTGGATTTGCAGAGTTCAAAAGACAACAGAGGTGTGTTTGAAACTAGAGACTGAGCAGGAAGTGGCTGTAAGGCCCTCAGTTTATATCCAGACTATACAGTGTCACATAGTACAAAGCCTCAACTAAACCCACACTATCTGAGGATCTGCAGACAACAGAGAAACATGGTATAGAGGTATGATCTAAGCTGGGATCATGGATCATTCCATTCAGTTCTATTGAAAAGAAAGTTGGAGTTCAGCTTTAAAGCAGAACTATAGACAAAACGTTTCTTTCCATTTGGGATTGAGCAACAGAGGGTTAGAACGCGTCAAGATTTTTGGACATCTGTGTCCCATTTTGAAAATTTCCCTTCAATTTCTGTCCTATAGCCAAACTGGAAGTGCCAGGAAATCAATGCAAATTTAGAAAATCCCATTGGGGACACCCAGGTCACCAGAACTAGAGTCCCCATTGGAAGATTTACCCTCTATTACTTTTCTGGGAACAACCCAAAGTTTGAAATTTTCTTTACTTTTATTTTCAATGACAACAGCAAAACAAAGCAGGAGCACAGACCACAATAAAAACTGACAGGGGTTCTGATCCCTCTCCACTATATAAAGAAAAAAAAAAAAAACACACGTTTTCCCTTTAGGTATACTTTAACCACTTACGGACCACCCGCCACAGTTTTACGTCGCTACTTTGATATTAAATACCGGGGTTATGGCAGCAGATAGCTGCCATCATAACCCCGGTATTTTTTTTTTACAGGGCAGGCCCGGTATTTTTTTTTTACAGGGCGGGCGGTCCTCTTTCACATAAAAGTGGTCCCAGCGGTGGATTTGCTGTGGGATCACTTTTATGGGCGGCGGGATCACTTTTATGTGTTTATGGGTGAGATTACTTTTTATTTTTTGAATGAAAAAAAGTGTATTTTTTTCCCAAAAAAATTGTGTTTATAACACCGCTGCGCAAATACGGTGTGACAAAGTATTGCAACGATCTCAATTTTTTTCTCTAGGGTCTCATACATAATGTTTGGGGGTTATAAGTAATTTTCTAGCAAAAAATACTGATTTTAACTTGTAAACAACAAGTGTCAGAAATAGGCCTGGTCCTTAAGTGGTTAAAGTTGATCTAAAGACAAGGTGTTAGCCATTTTCTTGGGTTTGCATTGCTGTCTGTGTCTACCTGTGCAGAGATTTGCCTTCTCTATTAATCCAGGTAAATAACTGGCACCTGGGTTGAAAGAAAAAAAAAAAAAGAGAAAAAAAATCTAAGTTTAAGCTTACAATGAAAATGAAAGATGACAAGATATTTATTGCACGTTAAGAGATTTCCCTTCACTTCCTGATGTGTCAAAGTAACACAAAATTAAATCTACCCAGTGGGAAACATAAGAAAAAAAAAACAAAAACAGGGGTTTTAACTATTCTGTTAAATAAGGCACCACAAGCAATGTATTCGGGGGCAGGAGACGAGCTAATTTGCATTATCTGTCCTCCCATATATACAAATAAAAGGAACAAAGTTAATTGGTTACAGATATCTGGACCGCTCTGGCACTAGAAATGATGTAAAAAGGTTCGATTTACTTTTTTATATTTTTCCATGTCCAGCAGTTATCAGATGTTCCAAATAGGAGGTTTATATTTAACTGCTATATTTGAGCACTTCATTAACTTGTTAGTTATGCAAAGTTTCTGAATGACAAAATCAATTACAACGTTGATAACAATGTTGGCATTAGTTTTTAAATCCACAAACACAATATCGAAATCTCTATTCACAGAAAAAGTAAACTGCAGATAATGAAATTTTCCATTATTTGCAGATAAACACTGTTCATTACTGTGGAACATTGCACAGAGAATCTGATTTTAGGGAGATTAAAGGGCCTTTGTTCATCTTTGAAAGTTTTTTGGTTGTAATTTGAAACATTAAACAAAGGAGATAAGGTTTTGCTGGCTGAACCCTAATCACAGAATACTTCTGCAAAAATATTAAAAATTGATTTCACACATCTAAACTGTCCACAGGCTGTTTTTTTTTTCCTTCTAATCCTTTTCCAGGTGTAGGATTAGGATTCCGCAATATTTAAAAAAAAATAATAATTAGATGTTTACCATCTTTAAATCCATGGCTTAATAAATAAAATCCTTGTTGATTATTTAACGCAACTGGAAAATGATAGATAGAAAGATCGTTCAACCACAGTAAATCAAAAGGTTTATACCAAAACACAGGTCCTTACATTTTTAATCAGAGGACATAAATAAGAAAATGATGAATGTGCCGTCACTCAAGTAGAGAATTTTTACCAACATGTCAGTACAGTTAGTCCTCTACATTCGAACTCTGTAAGTTGTGAACCTTCAAAGATATGAACATACACTATATTGCCAAAAGTTTTGGGACACCTGCCTTTACATGCACATGAACTTTAATGGCACCCCAGTCTTAGTCCATAGCATTTAATATTGAGTTGGCCCACCCACTGCAGCTATAACAGCTTCAACTCTTCTGGGAAAGCTGTCCACAAGGTTTAGGAGTGTCTATGGGAATGTTTGACCATTCTTCCAGAAGCGCATTTGGGAGGTCAGGTGCTGATGTTGGACGAGAAGGCCTGGCTCATAGCCTCTGTTCTAATTCTTCCCAAAGGTGTTCTATCAGATTGAGGTCAGGACTCTGTGCAGGCCAGTCAAGTTCCTCCACCCCAAACACGCTCATCCAGGTCTTTATGGACCTTGCTTTGTGCACTGGTGTGCAGTCATGTGGGAACAGGAAGGGGCCATCCCCAAACTGTTCCTACAAAGTTAGGAGCATGAAATCATCCAAAATGTCTTGCTTTGCTGACGCCTTAAGTGTTCCCTTCACTAGAACTAAGGGGCCAAGGTCAAGTCCTGAAAAACAACCCCGCACCATAATCCCAGCTCCACCAAATGATTTTGAGCAGTGCACAAAGTAAAGTCCATAAAGACATTGATGTGCGAGTTTAGGGTGGAGAAACTTGACTGGCCTGCACAGAGTCCTGACCTTAACCCGATAGAACAGTGTTTCTCAACTCCGGTCCTCAGGGCACACTAACAGGCCAGGTTTGCAAGAAAACTGAAATACATCACAGGTGAAATCATTTGCTACTCAGTGATTGCAGTATTCTAGTCTGCATCTCACCAAGGTAATACTTAAAATCTGGCCTGTTAGTGTGCCCCGAGGACCGGAGTTGAGAAACACTGCGATAGAACACCTTTGGGAAGAATTGGGTATGAATTGGAGTGGAGACTGCGAGCCAGACCTTCTTGTCCAACATTAGTGCCTGACTTCACAAATACGTTTCTGGAAGAATGGTCAGACAATCTCATCTTTTGAAAAAGATTTAGGGGTACTTATTTTAGAGGATTGCAAAATGAGCAAACCGTGTGGACATGTACTGAAAAAAGTGAATTACAGAATGCATCGCTAGAGGGGTCACAAGCAAAAGATAGGAGGTCCTAACTCCCTTATTTGAATCTTTAGTTAGACCTGCTTTGGAATACTATATTAAGTTCTGGAGACCACACTTACAAAAAGATATTTATACGTTTAGGATAGAAAATGTCCAAAGACAGGCAACAAAAATGGTGAAAAGGTCTGAGGGATGAATCATCAGTAGAGACTTCAGGAACTTAAAGCTGAATTCCACCCAAAAGTCAGCTTATGTGACTCTTTCCCCCCCTCCAGTGCCACATTTGGCACTTTTCGGGGGGGGGGGGGGGGTACCTGTTTTTGACAGGTACCTGTCCCCACTTCTCGAAAGTTGGGCCTCCCTCCTCCTTCCCTGCAGCAGGGCCATTCAGAAAGCGCAGTGCGCTTCGCACATGTGCACTAGGGAACCGGCTGAAAAGCCACAAGGCTTCACTGCCAGTTTACCTTACAAACACTGGCGGCCGCAGCACCCAAGAGCCGATGGTAACATTGGCTAGGGTGTCGACATCGCTGGAATCCAGGACAGGCAATTGTCCCAATATTAACCACTTGCCGACTGCCTAACGCCGATCTACGTCGGCAGTCAGCCCCTCACAGGCAAAGTGACGTAGGGCTACGTCACTAGCTTGTGAGGGTCTAGGGAGCGAGCGCGCGCCCCCGGAGGCGCGCTCCCGCTCCCGCGTGGTCACGGACCCCCCCGCGCGTGTGACCAGCGGACCCGATGTCCGCCGGTCACTCGGCGATCGGCGGGGGAGAGGGAGAATGTCAGGCAGCTTGTGTAAACAAGCTGCCTGTCATTCTCCTCGCTGTAAAGACACTGATAAAACGGATCTAGTATGTAGATCCGTTGATCAGTGTCCTTACAGCTCAAGCCACAGCCAATCACAGTAGAAAGCACGCCCCTAGGGATACACACAGCCCCTCCCTTCCAAATAAAGTTAACCCCTTCACAACCAGTGTATTTTTACAGTAACAGTGCATATGTATAGCACTGATTACTGTAGAAATGTCACTGGTAACCCCAAAAGTGTCACAAATGTCAGTCAAGGGTCCGATCTGTCCGCCCCAATGTCGCAGTACCGCAAAAAAAATCGCAGATCGCCGCCATTACGCGTTAAAAAAAAAAACAACAAAAATGACAAAAATCTTTCCCTTTGTTAGTAAACGCGATAACTTTTGCGCAAACCAATCAAAATAAGCTTTTTGCGATTTTTTTTACCAAACATATGTAGCATAAAACAAATTGGCCGAAAATTTTAAAAAATTTTGATTTTTACTTTTTTTTTGGGGGGAATTTCATATAAAAAAATGTGAAAAATATTGTTATTTTTGCAAAATTGACGCTCTTTTTTTGTTTATAGCGCGTGATCAAAAAAATCGCACAGGTGATCAAATACCACCAAAAGAAAGCTCTGTTTGTGGGAAAAAAAGGACGTCAAATTCGTTTAGGTACAGCGTCGCACGACCGCGCAATTGTCCGTTAAAGTCACGCAGTGCCGAATCGCAAAATACCCCCTGGTCAGGAAGGGGGTAAAATCTTCCGGGGCTTAAGTGGTTAAACATCAGCAGCTACAGTATGTGAAGCTGCTGACTTTTCATTTTATGCTTGGGGGGTGGGGGGGCAGAACTCTGATTTAAAGTAGTTGTAAAAGCTCAAGGTATTTTACCTTCATGCATTCTATGCATGAAGGTAAAAAAAACTGTTTGCAGCAGCCCCCAGGCCCCCCCTCCCCAATACTTACCTGAACCCCATCTCAATCCACCAATGTGCACGAGAGCAGCAGCTACCTGGGGTCTCTACCTCCTCTTTAGCCTAAAGAGGTTGTAAACCCTCTCTTGGAAGGTTGGAACCCTCTCTTAATAAGGCTTACCTATAGGTACTGTAAATATCTCCTAAACTTACACCGTTTAGGAGATATTTACTTTTAATGCAGTCAATTACGTCATCGGCGCATGTGCTCTGAAGGAACGGCCACCTGTGCTGTTCCTTCAGAGCCCTGTGCCGTGAACGGCGGCTCCCGTGTGCATGCACGGGAGTGATGTAATCGTGCCTCCGGCCAATCAGATAGCCGGAGGACGCAAATCAGGAAGCAGGATGGCCGAACATGTCAGCCGTCCTGTTGCTGTGCAGGCGGCACTGCGGGGGCTTCGTTCTAAGGTAAGTATTTCATAATCAGCTAGTATGTCTTTGTCTAACAGGATTTTTTATTTTTTCTCATTTTTTTGTCCAGAATTTTACTCTTTAAGACAGCAGCAGGAGCTGCTGAAGGAAAGAAGGGAAAGGGAGACATGACTGGTCAAGCGGAAAGAGAAGGAGGGCAGTATAATCTTAAAAATGTAGTATTTTACTGAAAGAATAGTTGATGCTTGAAATAGGTTCCCAGCAGAGATAGGGAGTCAGACAGACAAACAGTAAGTGGATTAAAACATGCTTGGGACAAGTAAAAATCTGTACTCAAAAAAGGCAAAAATATATATACAAATTAAAAAAAAAATATATAAAAAAAAAAACTTTTTTTTTTTTTTTTTAATTTGTATTGTATAAATATTTTTGCCTTTGAGTACACACATATACACGTTGTCCCATTCTTGTCTAATACAGGCTTCTAGTTGCTCAACTGTCTTAGGTCTTCTTTGTCGCATCTTCTTTATGAAGAGCCAAATGTTTTCTATGGGTGAAAGATCTGGACTGCAGGCTGGCCATTTTAGTACCTGGAGCCTTCTTCTATGCAGCCATGATGTTTTAATTGATGCAGTATGTGGTCTGGCATTGTCATGTTGGAAAATGCAAGGTCTTCCCTGAAAGACGACTTCTTAATGGGAGAATATGTTGTTCTAGAACTTGAATATACCTTTCAGCATTGATGGTGCCTTTCCAGATGTGTAAGCTGCCCCTGCCACACGCACTCATGCAACCCCATACCATCAGAGATGCAGGCTTCTGAACTGAGCGCTAACAACTTGGGTTGTCCTTGTCCTCTTTAGTCCGGATGACATGGCGTCCCAGTTTTCCAAAAGTAACTTCAAATTTTGATTCGTCTGACCACAGAACAGTTTTACACTTTGCCACAGTCCATTTTAAATGAGCCTCAGCCCAGAGAAAACGCCTGCGCTTCTGGATCATGTTTAGATATGGCTTCTTTTTTGGCCTATAGAGTTTTATCCGGCAACAGCGAATGGCACAGTGGAATGTGTTTACCGACAATGTTTTCTGGAAGTATTCCTGAGCCCATGTGATTTCCATTACAGTAGCATTCCTGTATGTGATGCAGTGCCCTCTAAGGGACCGAAGATCACGGGCATCTAGTATGGTTTTCTGCCCTTGACCATTTCGCACAGAGATTGTTCCAGATTCTCTGAAACTTTGGATGATATTATGCATTGTAGATGATGATGACTTCGAACTCTTTGCAATTTTTCTCTGAGAAACTCCTTTCTGATATTGCTCCGCTATTTTTCGCCACAGCATTGGGGGAATTGGTGATCCTCTGCCCATCTTGACTTCTGAGAGACTCTTTTTATACCCAATCATGTTACTATTATAATAATAATAATAATAATAATAATAATAATAATACAGGATTTATATAGCGCCGACAGTTTGCGCAGCGCTTTACAATATGAGGGAAGACAATAGTTACAATACAATTCAATACAGGAGGATTTAGAGGGCCCTGCTTGTTAGAGCTTACAATCTAGAAGGGGGGTCAAGTGAAACAAAAGGTAATAGCTGTGGGGGATGAGCTGTTGCCAATTGACCTAATAAGTTGCAAATTGGTCCTCCAGCTGTTTCTTATATGTACATTTAACTTTTCCGGCCTCTTATTGCTACCTGTCCCAACTTTTTTGGAATGTGTAGCTCTCATGAAATCCAAAATGAGCCAATGTTTGGCATGACATTTCAAAATGTCTCACTTTCAACATTTGATAGGTTATCTATATTATATTGTGAATAAAATATAAGTTTATGAGATTTGTAAATTAGTCTGTTCTTTTTCTTGTTCCAAAGTCAGAACCGGGACCATCACCTGTGAAGTAAAAGGTCTTGCACTGCTCCAAAAAGGACCTGTAAGCTGACCGTCACACGTCGGAAGGAAGAACCTTACAGTAGGGTAATGACGAAACACGATGTTGTAGATGGACCGAATGACCTCGTGGACCCACTTGTTCCTGTGCCAGGAGAGTCCACGGGTCCGGGAACCAGCAAAGACATTCCCCACCCCAGATACGGATGAGGGGGCACCTTCCTGCTGAAGGGGCCTTGTCCGTGGGTCTGGAGAAGCCGGCACTTGACTTGCCAGACCAAGTTCGCTTGGATCCTCAAGAGGAGGCCCCAAAGGGCTCCGATACCTTGTCAGTCGACACTAAGGGACAAAACAACTTATAAGCCGAGGAGGAGGGCTCACGTCTACGATGAAGGTTCTTGCCCTTAGTAGCCTGGGGAAGAAAAGTACTCTTCCACCCTGTGAGATTTTTAACCAGGTCATCCAGGGTAGCACCAAAACAGGCGATCTCCTTAAAAGGAAAGAGGAGTCAAGGCCTTTTTTTTTTTTAGAGGTCTGATCTGCAGACCAGCATTTGAGCCAAACGACACGCTGAATGACCACTGCTGAAAAAGAGAGCCAAGCCACTAGGGGAGCTGCATCCAAAGAGGCATTACAGATAAACTGCAGCCCCTGGACCAGCTGGTCCGCCAGCATAGCAAAGGCAGGGGGGGAGCTGTTCTCCCTCCAGGTTATGGTGTAAAAGCTTAGCCCACGCGGTCAGAGTCTTCGACACCAGGGCAACGGTAAAAATCTGCCTCAGTGCCGAACCAGCCAGGGTGTACAAATTGTGGGCCACAGCCACTGCCTTCCTGTCAACCGCAGACTCCTTAACCGGAATCACGGTTTCCTGGTTTATGCCGGAAACTGGAGAGTCCACCATCGGTCGGACAGTCCACTACTTAAGAAGGGACTCCTCATAGGGGTATCGCTAAGCAACTCGCTTTGGGATTCCAAGGGGACACTTTGATCATCCCCACTCTTCAGTGACAATTCTGTCAAAATAGGATGGGAAAGGGAACTCCTTTGCCGCTCTGGATGGCTTGTGATTGCCAAAAGGGAGCCTGCGCCACCGTCGCAGCTGTGTCCTCCATCTTTAAGTCTCAAGCACAGATAATCAGTGCGTCCACCAGCACATGTTTGTGCGCAGTTGCAGAAGCGGAGGAATCATCCTCACTATCTGAGGATTCAGGACGCGTGGTCGCAGACCCAGCAGGGTGACCCACGTCCACAGTGGCCAAATCAGATTCAGGATCTGAGAAGACAGATGAGGCAGGGGAAGGCGGGGGGGCACTTTATGCCAACCCGTCGCCCAAAAGCCACCTCCACCCAGGACACAAGGGACTCCAGGGAAGCCGTCAGTGGATCAATGGATGGATGACCCCACAGCCCCAGATAGGGGGTCAGGTGGGGAGATGTGCTCTAAAACTCCACGAGTCACGAGGGGGACCCCACAAAAAAAGTGTAAAACACAGCTAAAGGGAAAGCCCCCACCACTCTGGCAGCACCACCCGGTTGCCAGTCACATAGCACCAATCGATCCTCAGCAGCGAGTGAGAGGACCCCACCAGACTCACCACCCCGCAGAAACCAGGCGAATCTGAACTGCATGAGCAGCGATCAGGAAATGAAAGGATCCAGGAGTCAGCACCAGGGGGATGAGGAGGGGCTCCCACCACCGAAATTGCCGTCCAGAGGACTCCACTGTCATGGCCTCCACTATCCAATGGCAAACCACCACAAAATGGCCGCTGGACTACACAAACATGGCCGCAGTGCTTTGAGCACACAGGCTACAAAAAAATGGCGGCCCTGAGTGGCACTACAAGGCTCCCAGGGACCAAGGAGGGATCCCTAGGCATCAAGGACAGGCCCAGGCAGGATTGAGGGGCCCTGGCATGAGCCCCCACCAGGTAAAACCCCCCACGCACAGCCGATCGTCCGGTCGCCGGCAGAGCACCCCCCTGCCCCCATCGCCAGCACAGCGCCCTGCCTCCAACCCAGGAGGTGGACCATATCACCCTCATAGCCCTAGCATTAGTGGAGGGGGGTAGGGTGGGGGGGACAGATGAAGGGGGTGCCTGACAGGAAGGAGGGGAACTTGGGGGTCAGACCATCCCAAGGAGGGGCCCACGTCCATCCCAAAAACCTCCAGGGGGTAGAGGGGGGGGGGGGGACAGCTACTCACCATACCAGAAACCAGGTGGGCACCACTCCAGACAGAACCTCCTCTCCATTAAAATGAGGGCTGTAAGCCAAGAGAACGCTGCAACTCCGGCCGAGACCCAGTCGTATGCGACCTCGCAAGGTTTTTAACTCGCAGGCCAGCCCCCGTCCAGTGGGGCTGTGTCATGGCCGACCTAGCGCGGAGCCGAGGTCTGCATGCGCTCACTGGCCAGACTGGAGTGACCACTGAATCTAGATTATCCAGCCCATCTCCCAGTCCGGCAGTTGACTGTACATCATCTGACACTTTTGGGCGTACCAGTGACATTACTACAGTAATCAGTGCTAAAAATATGCACTGTTACTGTAATAATACCATTGGCAGGGAAGGGGTTAACCTTGTGGGAGATCAAGGGGTTAAATGTGAGCCTAGGGGAGTGATTCTAACTGTGGGGGGGGCGTGCCTTCTGAGATGACCATAGAGACATGTGATCCTATATAGCAGGATTACATGACCTCTGTGATCATCCCAGGGATCTCTCTCAGCCGGAAACGATCGCGGGTGTCAGGCGGCAATCGTAGCCGCCTGACACGCATCGGCTTCCCTGCTGACGAGCGGGGCGAGAGCACACCGCCGGCAGCGCGCGTGCCCCCTAGTCTCCTGAGAGCAAGCGACGTATACCTACGTCGCTTTGCCCAGGAGTGGCTGCCTGCCGCAGTAAATCTGCGGTAGGTGGTCGGTAACTGGTTAAACCAGGTATTGGTACTTTTGGCAGTGTGGGCAGGTGCCAAGTCCTGCTGGAAAATTAAATCAGCATCTCCATAAAGCTAGTCAGGAGAGGGAAGCATGAAGTGCTCTAGAATTTCCTGGTAGAGAGCTGCACTGACTTTGGACTTGATAAAAAACAGTGGACCAACACCAGCAGATGGCTCCCAAAATCATGGAAACTTCACACTAGACCTCATGTGACTTGGGATTCTGCGCCTCTCCACTCTTGCTCCAGACTCTGGGACCTTTATTTCCAAATAAAATGCAACATTTTCCACAGTACGTGATGATTTGTGGAGCCATGTTATCTGCTGGTGTTGGTCCACTGTGTTTTATCAACTTCAAAGTCAGCACCGCTATATTAAAAGAAACCTGGGCTTCCATACCACATCAGCAGTGTCACAGACTGATGGCCTCCATGCCACACCGCATTGATGAAATACTTTTTAATGATATTCACATTTTTGAGATGCACCTGTAGTTCTCTTGACAGTTTTCCCCCCAAAAAAAGTTTATTGTTGGGGGTGTGGGTAAAAAAAAAAAAACAAAAAAAAAAAAAAGCTCCTAAAACGATCTATAAATTAAAATGCATGCCTGTAGGGGTAACAAAGTGAATTTTAATTGAACCATCTTCAGAAAGACTAAGCCATTTATCAGACACACTCAGGCTCACATGCCTGCAGTCAGAAAGAAGCCTTCCCTCTGATCTCATGTCAGTATACTGGGCAGCAGGTGAGGTCGGCATTAGTGCTGCTCTAAATCATCTGCCAGTACAAATGACTGCTTTAAACTGAGTTTTCTTCTCAGCTGGGAAGATCAAAGAATCCATGATCAATAGATGTATTTGCAGTTGTTGCCACTTGGAAAATATGTTTCCCTTCACAGGTCTCAGCGGTTGTGCATGATATCTCTGTTTAAATATTTACTTTCCTCACACACCGAGTCCGTGTGTAATGATCAGCATAAATCACTCTGCAAAGACTCTGCTATATAACTAGTTCACATTTACATTGGGGGGGGGGGATGTCTCAAGGCTCATTTATCACAGTCGCTCTGTATGAATCTGCTATCGCCATCATGTATTTTATAATGCGTACTATGAATGAATATTACTATGCTCTGGTTTTCAAATTATCAGGGAACATGTTATCTAAAAATACAAAGCGTTTGGCTACGGCATTAACTACTTTATGTGGAGGGAGGAGTTGAGGGCAACAGATGGTTAAGCAAAATAAATTTCAGACATCGTAAAAAAAAATCCTAGGAGGTATGAATAACTCAAGTCAATCAACCACTTCCATACCGGGTCAATTAAGGCACTCCGCTCCTACGTGTAAAAAATCATTTTTTTTGCTAGAAAATTACTCAGAACCCCCAAATATTATATAGGTGTTTTAGCAGAGACCCTAGGGAATAAAATGGTGGTCATTGCACCTTTTTATATCCCACCGTATTTGCGCAGCAACCATGCAAACATTTTTTTTTTGGGGGTGGGTCACTGGATTTTTCTCTTAAGTTCATTGACGGTCGCAGTCTCTGATGTATATGTCCTATATATAGTAGTACACTAGGCAGAAAAAAGTTCTGGCTACGCCTATGGGCAGTCCCAGGGGGTATACTCTCTCTTTTCCTGCATAGGATGTCAGTTTTGTACCAAAGCAGTGTTAGAGAAATAATACCAACCCAACTCAAAATAGAGGGGTGGGTACTGCGCCTGTCAATGAACTTGAGAAAAGGATTTTACGGCAAGTCAAAAATCCAGTTTTCTCTATCGTTCATTGACGGACGCAGTCTCTGATGCATATCAGTAGGGACGTAGCAAAGCAGTGCCATAAAATGAGGGGTGGGAACAGCAGAAAATGAAGTCCTCAAGGCTAAACATAGCCAACAAGGCAACATAGGATTCATCAGAACAAAAGATGAGGCTCACCTGAAAAAAAAACATTAAAAAACACCCTCAAGGAAGGCTAAGAAGCCCCCTTAAAAACAGGAGCCTGCAAAACGTTGCGGCCAAAAGAGCCATCTGCAGATACCAGCACATCCACCTTAAAAATTTTTGCAAAGGTTTGAACAGACGACCAGGTAGCCACCTTGCAAACCTGAACCACAAATGCCTGATGGCGAAAAAGCCCAGGAAGCACTAAGCGCCCGAGTAGAATGTGCCTTAACAGGGAAAAGGAGGAACCTGAACCTTAATTGAATAAGCCTGCATCCACTGTGTCTGATCCGTTAGGAAATAGTCGCAGCAGACGTAGGCAGCCCTTTCTCTGTGCAAATTCCTTAGGATGTTTTGGCGTAGGACACAAACAGGGTAACACAATGTCCTCATTAAGTGAAAACTGGAAACCACCTTCGAAAGGAAGGACAGATCCGGACGAAGTACCACTTTATCCCTGTAAACCACCAGAGAGGGAGAACGACCAGACAAGGCCGCCAGCTCCGACACCCTGCGTGCAGAAGTAATAGCCACTAAGAAGGCCACCTCCCGAATACTTTCAAAAGGAGGTTTCTGAAGAACCAACATCACCAAATTAAGGTCCCAAAGTGGTAACAGAGGTCACACCGGAGGTGCCAAATGTCGCACCCCCCTGGATGAAGTTATGCACCAGGGAAAGGGTGGCTAATGGCCTTTGGAAGAAAATTGCCAAGGCTGAAACCTGACCCTTGATAGTACTCAAGGCCAACTTTTGATCAACTCCCCTTTGAAGGAGGCCAAAATCCGAGATACCGAGTAAGCATGAGGGGGAGCTCCAAGAGACTCACAACACGCAATATACGACTTCCACGTAAGATGATAAATCTTCCTAGAAGTCGCTTCCCTATTTTAAGCAAAGTGGCAGTCACTGAAACAGACAATCCCCTGTCCTTCAGCACCTGGCTTTCAACAGCCAAGCCGTCAAAGCCAGCGACCGAGGAGCATCTGCGACTAGCCTGACCAGGTCGGCGTACCAAGCTCAGCAAAGCCAGTCCGGAGTCACAAGAATGACCGGAATCCATTCCGCCTCGATCCTGTGAAGTCTTGGCAGCAATTTGAGAGGAGGACAGGCATACATCGGCTGATACTGACCCCACGGGGCTACCAGCGCATCTGTCAGAGGGTCCCGGGAGCGGGGTGCAAACCTCTGCACTTTTCTGTTGATCCGAGACGCCAACAGATCCACATCTGGAGTGCCCCAACGAAGGCACAACTGCCGAACACCTCCGGATGGAAAGACCATTCCCCTCTAAGGCCTGTCGGCTGAGGTAGTCCGCCTACCAATTTTACACTCCTGGAATGTGAACAGTGGAGAGAGCTGGAACAAAAGCGTTCAGCCCACCAAAGGATGCCTGCCACTTCCAAACCTGGAAGGACGCTTTTGGTGCCCCCCTTGGTGATTGACATAAGCCACGTGGCATTGTCCGATTGAATGCGCACCGGACAACCCTGCAGGAGCTCGGTCCAGTGGACTAGGCAAAGCCTGATCGCTCTCAGCTCCAGAACATTGATCGGTAACCTGGACTCTTCCAGGGACCATACACCCTGAGCAGTCAACCTTCCAAGAACCCCTCCCCACCCAGACTGGCATCCATGGTGACAATCGTCCAATACACAGGGAGGAAGGATTTTCCTAGCTTGAGCATCAGGGACCAAAGCCACCATACCAGGGACTCCCTGGTCACCTGGCTCAAGTTGTCCAGGGAACTTGGACTCTTGTTCCATATGAGAAGGATTTCCTTCTGGAGGATCCTCGTGTTGAATTGAGAGAAGGAAACCGCCTCGAAGGATGACACCATCAGTCCCAGAACTCTCATACAGGTCCGAAAGGACGACCATTTGCTGGACAGCAACAGCTGAACCGCGGTCTGGAGTTTTTGAAGTTTTTCCAGAGGAAGAAACACCCTGGCTGAGGAGGAGTCCAAAGTCAGGCCCAGATAGTCCAGTCTCATTGGAAGAGACCGAGGAGGAGTTCTGAAGGTTCAGAATCCACCCGAACTTCTCCAGAGTTCACACGGTGATCTTCAAATTTCTATCCCACACTGCAGGAGACTCCACACGAAGAACAAGATTGTCCAGGAACCCAGGACCGATACCCCCCCCCACTGCCGCAACAGCACCAGGACCGGAGCCAACACTTTGTGAAGACCCAAGGAGCAGAGGCGAGACCAAAGGGTAACGCCACAAACTGATAGTGATCCTCTCCCACAGGAAAATGGAGAAACTGTTGAGAGTCCTGCACATATTGGGATGAGAAGGTGGGCATCTTTGAGGTCCATGGAGGCAAGGAAATCCACAATGTAGGGAAGCCACCACTGTGCGAACTGATTCCATCTTAAGTTTATGAACTCGCACGAAGCAGTTCAGTGCCTTCAGGTCCAGGATTGCCTTCCTTCCTGGGGGCCGTAAACAGACTTGAATAAAAACCCTAAAAACGATCCGCGCACAGAACCGGAACCATTACTCCCTGTTGTACCAGATCCTGAACTGCCCCAAAGAGTAAGTAAGCAATCCGGGGACAGTCGTACACTGGAAAGGAAAACCCTTACTGGAAGTACGGATCGAAACTCAATCTCGTACCCGGACCGTATGACCTCATGCCTCATGAACCATTCCATTTGTCTTGTATCTGGGACAGTCACAGGTGCGGAACCGGGAAAGAGGTCCCCCCCACCCCAGATACAGGTGAGGGCGCATCTTCAGGCTGAGGTGGCCTTGTCCTTCAGTCTGGAGAAACTAGATTTTTGTTTGCCAGACCAGGGTCGTTTGGAACCACCCAAGGGAGTCTTGAAGGGCTTCGCCTTGACTGACCCTGAGGGACGAAAACTTCTAGTGTGCTGAGAAGGAGGGACCCAGTCTGCAACGAGGGTCTTTACCCTCGTTAGCCTGCGGGAGGGAGGTACTCTTACCCCCTGTGAGACTTTTTATAATGTCATCCAGAGTAGCCCCAAACAGGCGATCACCTTGAAAAAGGTAGATCAGTCAAGTGCCTCCTTGATGTCTGATCCGCAGACCAGCACTTCAGCCAAAGTATACGCTTTAGGTTTATTCAGTCTTACGACCGGAATGTCCACCGTAGGTGGCACAGTCAACTTCTTTATAAAGGGACTCCTCAAATACTCAAATAGGTAGTGTCTAGCGCATAGGCACCCCAGGGAAATGCTTTGGGAGGTCCCATTCTTTCTTGAGCATGGCGTCAAAATATGCGGTAAAAGGGGAAAACCTTTTCCGCTCTGAATGGCTTGTGAGTGCCAAACGTAACCTGCGTCTCCGTCGCAGTGTTGCCAACCGTCCGTAGATTTACGGGCAGCCAGTAAAAACAGGGCACTTTTCTCCTGCCCGTAGCAGGAGAAAAGTGCCAGTAAAAACAATGGCTGCGGCGGCATGATCAGAACTGCGCATGCGCGGCGAGCCTTGGAGTCTGTCGGACAGTCTCAGATAAACACTTGCGCCTGCCTTGAATTTTCCCGCCAGTGCCGCCGCACACTGCCCCCCGGCCCCAGCATATAAATAGCCCAGGAGCCGAGTGGGTGGATGCCTGGATGGATGCTGGACGGGGCGGGGTAGACCGCGAGAATAGGAGATGCTGGCTGCATGGAGGAGTCAGCTCGGCTGGCACAAGATGACTGAACGGCAGGAGGGGGCTCAGGGGGCCAGGTCCATCACCAACATCATCATCATCATCACCAGGTCAGTCGGTGGCTGTGGCTGGACGGAGTGAGTCTGAGTGACAGAGAGAGACTGTCACTGACTGACTGGACTCGAGAGACTCATGGTGGTGGAGGTCAGGCAGAGTCAGACGTCGTGAGTGGACTAGTGTTAGTGCAGGAGGAGGACAGTAGACTGGGGGAGCCAGAGAGTGGGGAGACTGGAGGAGACAGGAGAGAGAGACTGTCATGTTATCAAGTGTGTGGTGTGGCTCACTTTCACCCTCTTTATGTTGGGTTCTCGGCTGGCCTTGCATCCTTCACTTTCTCTCCCTCTTGCTCCTGTTTATTTATCTCTTTCTGTTTTTAGCTCACTTAATAATGTTTCCAGTCAGTTTCTTGTCTGCCTTGCGTTGGCAGGGTGGCCAGGCTTGTTGGTAAAGGACACACACACATGAAAGCCAATTCTTGTGGTCATATTGCAATTGGTGAATATACAAACAGCAGGGAAGCTGGTTCATCTTAGCAGGGGGCAATTTGAGCATCAAAAGAGTCTTTGGGGCCAGTGAGAGCCGACAAATTCCCAGTCTGTGAGTTCTGGAGGATGTCATGGTTGTAGAACGAGCTTTGAGCGAGGAGGAGCAATCTAAAATGAGGAGGAAGAAACTAATACAAGGGGGAGGAATCTAATATGTGAAGGATGAATCTAATTCGGGGGGGGGGGGAATCTAATACAAAGAGAAGGAATCTAAGAGGAATCTAATGATAAAAAGAAGAATCTAAAATGGGGAGGAGGAATCTAATATGAGGAGCAATCTAAAATGAGGCTGAAGTATCTAAAACAAGGGGAAAGAATCTAATATAGGTAGGAGGAATTTACTATGAGGAGAAAACTAATATGTGGCTGTGGAGTGGACTGTGACTGCAGAGTGGAGGAGAGAGGAGACACTAGGACAGAGGAGAGGACTGGAGACTTAGCCAGAGAGGGCCCGCGGTGAACAGTCACTTTCTTTTAACCCTGGCCAGCACAGAGTTACTTTAACAGCTACCTTCCTCACCACCAGTCACCAGTCCTGGAGAGTACCTTTTTTTAGGACCAACAAAAGCACATACAAGTTTTTTTTCATAGTGCACAGCAGCCATAGACAAAAATGCAAATTCAGACTCACTCAGTAATATATAACAGGGAGGAAAAACTTAAATCCTAAAGTAAGTATTATTTAAATGTAATTTCTACTACTCTGTCTCTGCTACTAGTAGTATTACCTACATTTAAATAATACTTACTTTAGGATAACAGTTTGGCATGTTATATAGATTGAGTCACTCACTTTGCATTTGTGCACCGTTAAAAAAACTCCTATGTGCTTTTTTGGTCCTAAAAATCTAGTTGTCTTGGTTTAGTCAGCAATAGAAGAGGTTTTGTTGGCAATGGCAACTTGGTTGGCAGGCAGCACTTACATTTCCCAGCAACAGTACCTACCTACCATCAATTTAGAATACTAAGAGAGAAAAAAAAAATATTAATATACTTAAAAGGAAAGTAATTTCAGCAAGCATATGTTTTGAGTTATTACTGTAGGCCTCTCTACTGATCTCTCTGTGGGGTAGGGGCCAAGAGGGGATTTTACTGGGGCTCCCTATTGACAACCAGTGTGAGAGGGGATGTTACTGGGGCTCCCCATTGACAACCAGTGTAAGAGGGGATGTTATAGGGGCTCCCAGTAACATCTACTCTTACACTGGTTGTCAGTGGGGAGCCCCAGTAAAATCCCCTCTTACTACTGTAAGGAGGAATCCTGCACACTCATATATGGGGGAACTCTGTGCTGGCTGGGTTATATTAATCTGACCTTCATGTAAATGGAGAAATATGGTTTATGCATTTTGTTTTACTTATAACACATTGCTAATAGCACTATCTACATGTTTATAGTTTAATTATTCATATGTGCATGGTTTAGCACTGAAAATGGCTATTTTATGTATATTTTTGCAGTGCCAGTAAAAAATTGGTGCCGTCCGTAAATTTTGGACGTTCTGCCAGTAAATTTCACTCCGGGGAGATGGCAACACTGCTCCGTCGCAGCTGCGACCTCCATTTTCAGGGTCTCCCGCACAGATACAACCAGTGCGTCCACCAGCGCCTTATCTTGCACGGCAGTGGAAGTAAAAAATGTCATCCTCACTGTCAGAGGAGACAGGGCGCGAGGTAGCAGACCCAGCAGGAAGACCTGCGTCTGCAGTGGCTGAGTCAGACTCAGAATCTGAGACATCAAATGAGGCAGGGGTAGGTGGAGGTAGTTTCTTAGCACCTCACCCATTAAAATAAAATGGCAAAGATAAAAAAAAATCAAAAAAAGAAGAAGGGGGGGGGGGGGCTTCCCTATATTGATATGTGGTGAGAAACTAGATCACAGGTACAGTCTCGAGATATCTGAGGTGCTAAAGTCTTTCCAAGCCCCCCATTTAGCTATGAATCTTGGATATTTCTCCTGTAGGTTCGCTGTCAATTCCTCCATACGCATAATACAGTGCATCCGAAAAGTATTCACTTTTTACACATTTTGTTATGTTACAGCCTTATTACAAAATGGATTAAATTCACTATTTTCTTCAAAATTCTAACCATAACCCATAATGAAAGAAGTTTGTCTAAAATCTTTGCAAATTTATTAAAAATAAAACTCCCACGTAAATAAAGTATTCACAGCCTTTACTCAATACTTTGTTGAAGCACCTTTGGCACCAATTACAGCCTCAAGTATTGTTGAGTATGATGCTACAAACTTGGTACACCTATTTTTGGGCAGTTTCTCCCATTCTTCTTTGCAGGACCTCTCAAGCTCCATCAGGTTGGATGGGTGCACAGCCATTTTCAGATCTCTCCAGAGATGTTCAATCGGGTTTAAGTCTGGGCTACTCAAGGACTTTCACAGAGTTGTCCCATAACCACTCCTTTGTCATCTTAGCTGTGTGCTTAGGGTCGTTGAAAGATAAACCTTCGTCCCAGTGTGAGGTCCAGAACGCTCTGTAGCAGGTTTTTATCAAGGATGTCTCTACATTGCTGCATTCATCTTTCCCCTGATCATGAATAGTCTCCCAGTTCCTTCCGCTAAAAAACATCTCCACAGCATGATGATTCTGCCACCACCATACTTCACTGTAGTATTGGTATTGGCCAAGTGATAAGCGGTGCCTGGGTTTCCTCCACACATGACACTAGCCATTCAAGCCAAAGAGTTCAATCTTTGTTTAATCAGACCAGAGAATTTGTTTCTCATGGTCCAAGATTCCTTCAGGTGCCTTTTGGCAAACACCAGGCAGGCTGTCATGTGCCTTTTACTGAGGAGCAGCTTCTGTCTGGCCACTCTACCACACAGGCCTGATTGGGGGAGTGCTGCAGAGAGGTTTTTTATTCTGGAAGGTTCCCCTCTCTCTACAGAGAAACGCTGAAGCTCTGTCAGAATGACCATCGGGTTCTCTGTGACTAAGGCCCCCCAATCCCCCAGTTTGACCGGGCGGCCCGCTCTAGTAAGAGTCCTGGTGGTTCCAAACTTCTTCCATTTACAGATGATGGAGGCCACTGTGCTCATTGGGACCTTCAATGCTGCAGAAATCTTCCTGTACCCTTCCCCAGATCTGTGCCTCGATACAATCCTGTCCACAGACAATTGCTTGGACTTCATGGCTTGGTTTGTGCTCTGACATGCACGGTTAACTGTGGGACCTTATAAAGCCAGGTGTGTGCCTTTCTAAATCATGTTCTATCAACTGAATTTACCACAGGTGGACACCAATCAAGTTGTGGAAACAGAATGCACTTGAGCTCAATTTTGTCAACGCAAAGACTGAACACTTTTGTACTTTTTTTTTTATAAATTTGCAAATACAATGCCATTATGGGATATTTTTTGTAGAATTTTGAGGAAAATAATGAATTTATTCCATGTTGTAATAAGGCTGCAACATGACAAAATGTGGGAAAAATTAAGGCGCTGTGAATGCTTTCCGAATGCACTGTATAATTTAGTTCAGACACTCATTCTTTATTACTTTAAAAACCCTGGCTGTGGCACAGATAAAGCATATTAGACCCTTCTTAGTGATCTGTGGTGATCCTGGAAAGATAGAAAGTAAGGCAAATTCTGGCAGTTTAGGTAGCAGGAAGCCTATTGCCTGTAATATTTGCTGCAAGTTGAAATACAGCCTTCCAGTATGGTCTCAAGTAAGGACATGACCACCACAGATGCACTATTGTGCCAAGTTTCTTGCCACAGTGCCAACAACTAGATGAATAATTAGATAACATCCTTTGTATCCTGTCACGCCACTGATACCAACTAGATATGATTTTATAGTTCCTTTCTTGTATCTGAACTAAGAGTCTTGATTTAGACTTTCCACACAACTTTTCCCAATCTTCTGATGAAAGTGGGAGGCCTAAGTTTTGCTCCCAATCCCCTATATACAAAGCATTGGGAGAGAAGGCATGTTGACCTAGTAGGTCATAGATGGTAGATACTGCTTGCGGACAATCATCCTTCTAAAGACACAGTCTCTCTATAGGAGTTGAGTCTCAAAGCACTTAGACCTTGTTTGGTAAGCTGACCAAAGAAATAGCACAGCCAATTGCCCAAGGCATTGAGATTCTCTCGCTGTAAGCTCTGCCAGCATTGTATGCTTGTTGTATCGGGGAGGGCAGCCCCATCCAGCAGCCTAGGAAACTAGGAGAGATGAGCTCCATGGAGAAGACTGGATTGCCCAGTATTGGTGTCAAAAAGCCTGGCACTGATGAGATTTCCCATCTCGGCATCATCATATCCATATCCCAAAGCTTCAAAAAAAAGCTTGGGTTAAGTATAGGAGTGCTTGTCTTGGTGGATGATGTTGGTTATACACCAAAGGAAGGGTGGTCAAAAAGGTAGATCAACCATGTTTTGTTCTATGGAGACCCAATGTTTTAGTTTAGAGTGTAAAAACCAAATCTAATAACTGAGTCAGTATTGTAGCCATAGAATACAATTCCATATGCAGCAACCCTGTACCTCCTTTCAATTTACGCTTTACCAGTACTCCGCAGTGTATACAAAATGACAAATTTGGCCAAAAAAACTGCAATAATGCCGTGCGTAATGATTGGAAAAAAATATCAGTCGGGAAATGGAGAGGGTTTGGTAAAATAAAGAAAACAAGGCAGAACATCCATATTGGTGTTTTCTTAGCTGACCAGGCCTGTAGTCTACGCACTGTAGACCTACATCGCTGGACTCCTAGCTGTCTCGGCGGCACGCGCGCGCCTCCGGAGGCTCCCTCACGTTGTGTTCAGACACAGCGGGAGTCGGGCCGGAGGAGGAGATTACTGCCTCTCATCCCCGATCGTCGGGGAAAGCGTGAGAAAATCCGCCCACTTCCCTGCCAGTGTCATTACAGTAACAGTGCATATTTTTAGCACTGATTACTGTAGTAATGTCACTGGTCCGCCCAAAAGTGTCAAAAATGTCAAGAAAAAAAAAAAAAACGCAGCTCGACGCCATTACTAGTAAAAAAATAAAAAATAAATAAAATGGCAAATCTTTCCCGTAGTTAGTAAACGTGATGAACTTTTGTGCAAACCAATCAAAATACGCTTATTGCGGGGTTTTTTTTTACCAAAAATATGTAGCAAAAAACAAATTGGCCTAAAATGTTAAATTTTGATTTATACATTTTTTTTTTAGGGGAATGTTATATATCAGAATGTGAAAAAAAAAAAATTTTTCTCACAATTGTCGCTCTTTTTTTAAAAAATTAGAAATCGCACAGGTGATCAAATACCACCAAAAGAAAGTTCTATCTGTGGGGGAAAAAAGGATGTAAATTTCACTTGGGTACAGCGTCGCACGACCGCACAATAGTCCGTTAAACTAACACAGTGCCGAATCGCAAAATATGGCCTGATCAGGAAGGGGGTAAAATCTTCCGGTCTTAAAGTGGATAAAAATACGCTCATTGAGAATTTTTTTGTAAAAGACATGTAGCTAAATACATTTTGGCCTAAATATATGACAAAAATTGAATATATTGGATATATTTTAACAGTCAAAGTAGAAAATGTCAATTTTGCTCCAAATTTTTGCTCTTTAATTAAGATCACAAAAAATAAAAAAGCGCAGAGGTGATCAAATACCACAAAAAGAAAGCTCTGTTTGTAGGAAAAAAAGGACGTAAATTTGGTTTGGATACAGCATTGCATGACCGCACAATTGGCAGTTAAAATCACGCAGTGCCAAGTTGAAAAAAGTGGCCTGGTCACTGAGCAGCCAAATCTTCCGGGGGGGGGGGGGGTTAAAGTGGTTAAGGGAGTTAGATTCCCACCTGAAAGTAAAGAAAAATCTTAAAAAGCATTCTCCATTTGAGACAAGATAATGTTTAAGCAACTAGACTTGGTAGCATTATTCTTGAAATTGCTAAGCCAACTAAATTGTTCCAGCTCCTGTAAAATACACGAAAACGCCATCCAAGGATTTGCGTAATAGATCAACAACTCCTCTGCATAGAGACTTCACTTGTAAGAGAGTTGCCCAACCATTACATCCTAAATAGAATCATTGGCTCTGAGAGCAACCGCAAGGTGCGCCATAGCTAGTACGTACAAAATCAGGCGATAGGCGACACCCTTGTCTAGTGCCATGTGAGGGATGTATTACACGAGATAGAAGAGCGTTATTCCCAATTCTGGCAATGGGGGCAGAGTACAGTGCCAATATGAACACGTTGGCCAGTAGTATGTAACTACAATATAGCATATAGAGTGCAAGAGTCAGGAGTTTATAACATACAAAGTGCTGCGGTCAGGGTTTTATAATGTACAGTCCAGAGTACAGCATGTAGAGGCAAAAAGTATGTAAGATTGAATGGTAAAAGATATGTACAGTGCAGCATAGAGAATATGGTCAGGAGAATGTATTGTGCACAGCACTGCAATGTGTACGCAGTGTCATTTGTTGCATATTCTTGACCACTTAGTTACATAGTTACATAGTTAGTGAGGCTGAAAAAAGACACAAGTCCATCCAGTTCAACCTATGATGTGCGTGTGTGTTTGCTTTTAACCGTACATTGTATACCCCTGTATGTTGTGGTCTTTAAGGTGTCCATCCAATAGTTTTTTGAAACTATCAAGGCTCCCCGCTGATACGACTGCTTGCGGAAGAGAATTCCACATCCTTACCGCTCTTACAGTGAAGAACCCCTTACGCACTTTAAGGTTAAACCGCCTTTCCTCAAGTTTTAGTGAGTGGCCACGTGTCTTATTGTATTCCCTTACTCTGAATAGTTTGTTCCTTATGCTAGGGTCGCCAGTACAGTATTTGTACATTGATATCATATCCCCCCTCAATCGTCTCTTCTCCAGAGAGAATAAGTTCAGTGCTTGTAGTCTTTCCTCATAGCTGATGTCCTCCATTCCCCTAATTATTTTTGTTGCCCTTCTCTGGACTTTCTCCAGTTCCAGCACATCCTTCCTGAGGACCGGTGCCCAGAACTGGACAGCATACTCCAGATGTGGCCGGACCAGAGTTTTGTAGAGTGGAAGAATAATCTCTTTATTTCTGGAGTGAATCCCCTTTTTTATACAACCCAGTATTCTGTTGGCTTTGCTTGCAGCGGCTTGGCATTGCATGCCACTTCCAAGCCTGTTGTCTACCAGTACCCCCAGGTCCCTTTCCATCCTAGACTCACCCAGAGGTTCCCCCCCTAGTGAGTAGCTTGCTTTCTGGTTACTGGCCCCCAAGTGCATTACTTTACATTTTTCTACATTAAATCTCATCTGCCATGTATACTGCACTATGCTGTGTATTACATACTCCCGACCACTGCACTCAACGCAATGTGTAAATGACAATCTTTTTTTTTTTTCTGAAGAGGGCGAAATTAAAATTTAAATTACATAATCTTGACTGATGAACTCTGTACTTTGCACACGCCTGACTGCTGCACTACCACCATATATGGTCATCACTACGCAACATACAGCCCCATGTGCAGAGTGGTGTGGTCGGGTGTATGCAACTTACAGAAAGGTAAGCAGAGTACAGTTTAAAAAAATAAATAAAAATGTATTTTCTATTCTATTCAAATTCATTCTATTCAGAATTTGAATTTCAGAAGACTGTTCTATTCAAATTTTTTCTATTGTTATTTCTATTTCTTCCACAAATGGTGGCGTCAGCGGGGAGTATTGATATTTTTAACAGACTCTTGGACGTGCATCTTAAAGAACACAACATATGGAAAATAATTATCAACACTGACACACGAATGCCTTCACAGGTTGACCTGGATGGACTATTTTCTTTATGTAACTATATTCAATTCATTTTTATTCTTACTTATTCTATTTGAAATTCGAATTTCGGAAGATAGTTATACTCCATTTTATTCTATTCTTTTTAATTCCAGTCTTTTGTTTTTTTTCTATTCTATTTTATTCTATTCAAAAGTGGAATTTTGGAGGATGGTTATATTGTATTTTATTCTATCGAATTCTATTCTTTTCTATTCTAATATTTTCTATTCTTATCTATTCAAAATGTGAATTTCGTAAAACGTTTATATTCTATTCCATAGTTTTCTCTATGCTTTTATTTTCTTTTTTTTTATTTTGTTCTGTTTTACTTTATTCTATTATTTTATATTCCTTATTTTCCATTCTGTTCTAATCCCTTATTTGCTATTCTACTCCATTCTTTTGTATTCCATTTTGTTTTCTATTCTTTTACTTTCTATTATATTCTTTTTTCTATTCTATTTTACTCTATTCCTTTCTATTCTACTCTACTCCGTTCTATTCCAATTCTTGATTTTCTATTCTATTCTTGTTTTTGGTTCAAAATTCGAATTTTGGCCGAATTTCATTTAGTGATTTCAGATTTGTTTAAGTTTGTTACTATTGTAATTCGGATGCAACCAAATCTCCAAATAATTTAAAATGATTCTGAATTTCGATTCGGAATAAACCAAACATGTCTACTGCACAAAGTGACCTTCCTTTCAACCACTGCTCAGTACCACACTGTGTTTAAATAGGTCATTTTAACCATCTTCAACTCAGCAGTGTTGTAGTATTCTTTGGAAAATAAGTCACTCCTATCGATTTTTTCTCCTGCAAATATGAATACTGCTCAACAAAATGGCAGCTTGGCACCTGGAAATGAACCTGTGCCTCAAACCAGAGCTCTACTGTAAAATTTATCTGGTAATAAACATTTTCTCCCATCGCTTACTTAGCTGTGGTATTATTCCAGCTGTGGTATTATTCTTGGAAATGACACACACTAAAGCAAACCATAGATGATCAAAATTTGGCCAGTACAGCCAAATGGACAAATTTAAAAATGCGGCCATTAGATCGACTACTGTCAAAAAGGGACATTAGAAAAATGTTCTCGCTCAATGACTTCAGTCACTGGTAAGTTTATTCTGACAGCAGAGGAGTCCAGGGCTGTCCATACAATAGGATTCCCCTATCCACCTTATTTTTGTGGAAAGAGAAATCCATACTTTTTTTTTTTTGCACAGATTAGTCTAGGACCAGCTTTACAGTGCTGATTTAACTAAATGATGTACAAAGTGAAGTAACCCACAGCATCCAGAATTTACTGAATCTACTACTTGGAAATCAAATTTGTTGCTATGGGTTAGCACACATTGCACAACTTCTCTTTGCACCATTAATTTAATAAGTTTGAAAGTATGTCAATTTATTCTGCAGGGAATAATATAAGGGTTGTTGTGGCAATCAGCCACTGGGTTACAGGGCAGGAGGCAAAGATTGTGCAAAATCTTTACACAGGTTGAAAAAAGACAGAAGTCCATCAAGTTGAGCCAAAAATCATTGTCATGTTTATTAAAGAAATATTTAACCTTTAATTTTTTTTTTTTTTTTACCCAAAATACCAAACATGTCATACTTACCTGCTCTGTGCTATAGTTTTGCACAGAGCAGCCTTGAACCTCCTTTTCTGGGGTCCCCTGCAGGTGCCCCAGGCCCCTCCTTTTCGGTGAGTAACCTTCCCTGGGGGTACCCATGTGTGCTCGCTATTGACACAGACTGGGCAAATCAGTCCGGCCCCCCACTCCCTCTTTACAGCGTTTGACAGCAGCGGTAGCTGCTTCTATCAATCTGCCCAATGAGGCAGCGAGAGCCGCTGCTCTCGTGCACGTGGCTGGATCAGATATGGCAAGAATAAGGGGGGGAGGGGCTTTGGGGGGGTCTTGCAGCAAAGAAGAGGTGTTACTTTAAAGCATAGAATGCATTAACATAAAAAACCTTGGAGGCTTTAGAACCACTTTAAGGGCACACACTAGCCATCTGGGCAAACCAACAATATTTGCAAATATTGAGTAAGCCAAAAACTCCTATCACACCAGAAAACTGTTAAAAAGGAACAAAAAATGTATATTTTAGGACACAAAGATCAAAATGAAACAGCTCTATAATCGTACCATAATAAGAGAACTGCTGCCATGTTTAAAACAAAATCATTCTTGTGTAGTCAAACCCTGCACCAAAGGACTAATATTGACTAATCAAGCACCAACATATGCATGTTTACGTGTCTCTGACAAAGGTACTGTAGCCACACTGAGACCTCATCTGCCCCAGGCCAAAAGCATGAATCATACTGAAATGAAGAAGCACATTGAATACTTCAAACTCTGCTCTCATTTCCACAGCAACGGAAATTGGATTAGCTGACATTCTTCCAACTAGGGGGGAGAAGTAGGGTTAATCAATAGAAAAGACAAAGACAGCTCAAAATTAGGTTTTATTTTCATGCTAAATCACTACAAGAAAAATATCCACTCAAAGTCAACGACATTCCAAAGCATGTACACAAACAATACAAACAAAAAGGCATTCACCAAGGATAAAAAAATAAAAAGGATTAAAAATAAAAATTAACATAAATGGAAAAACAAACTCTGCCATACAAGATTCTTTGTTATACATTTCTACTGAATATTGATGGATAGTAAGATTGAAAGATTTAATTTACAGGTAAGTGCAAAGACATAAGGCAGAACCACGGTCTTCAAACTAAGTGCCCAATTACAGCAAAGCAACAGAATTGCTTTAATGACATCCCCAAACTCTGCACACATCTACCTTTGTTGTTTCCCTCTTCTGTCCAACCAGGGAGAGTGATAAACAGTTAGCATTGTGTAAGCTCCAGGTAGCAACTTAACAGGGCACAGGACTCGCTCCTTGTTGCCAAACAGAATGGCAAGGGAGTGATGGGATGGTATGAGAAGCTTATGGGACTGTCATTAAATCAAATCTGTTGCATTGTCCTGCAGGTTCACTAGAAATAAAAACAGTCAGAACGATTAGGTATCAGCTGTTCTTTTAAAAAAGCACTCATCACTTTATTACGGCGGCCCGTTTTGTAATCGCCAGACCCTGGCGTTGTGCTGAGACCCCATCGTTGGCTGAATGGGTATATGAAGTGAATCAGTTTGACTATGTCTAATGTATGATTGCATGGGATGACCACAAGTCTGAAACCTACAACCTCATGTGGATGGTGTGGGTGTGGTCCCATTTCAGAAATTCCTCAGATTTTAACTTTGTCTCTACAAAAACTTGAATATCCAGCTGTTCCAGTGGTCACCTCTGTCCTTCCCATGATCCTTTTCATTTCCCCATTTGTTTGCTCTCCTTTCTTTTTCTTTTCCAGCTCTCTTTGCTATACATACCCCCTCCTCCATGTTTTTTTTTTTTTTTTATATCCGGTATTAGAAATATTTTCTTAAAAACGATGCTAATGAAAATGTATCCCTAAATGCTTTGGATGTATCCATTGGGTCTTCTGCCTACTGAATACCTAGGTCTGCAGGTATCGATAGCAGGGTTTGCTCTTGGATACGGAACTGGCTAAAAAGGCGTGTCCAAAGGGTAGTAATAAACAGCGCATACTCAGACTGGTCTGAGGTAGTAAGCGGGGTCCCCCAAGGCTCAGTCTTGGGACCAACCTTGTTCAATTTATTCATAAACAGCATTGAGGACGGGATCAGTAGTTCGATATCAGTTTTTGCAGATGACACAAAATTGGGCAGGGCAATAACTTCACAACATGAAGCAGATATCCTACAGAATGACCTGGACAAAATAACGGAGTGGGCAACGACATGGCAAATGAGGTTTAACGTGGAGAAGTGTAAGGTTTTGCACTTGGGGACTAAAAACATAAAAACACAATACACGTTAGGAGGGGAGCCCTTGGGGGAATCAAAAATGGAGAAGGATCTGGGAGTCTTAGTTGATGATAGATTAGGAAACAGCATGCAATGTCAAGCGGCAGCTGCCAAAGCCAGCAGAACATTAGCATGCATAAAGAAAGGGATGCATTCCAGAGATAAGACTATAATCCTTCCACTTTATAAAACTCTGGTCCGACCGCATCTGGAGTATTCTGTCCAGTTCTGGTCGCCAGTCCTCAGGAGGGATGTGTTGGAGCTGGAGAGAGTCCAGAGAAGGGCAACTAAACTAATTAGGGGATTGGAGGACCTTGACTATGAAGAGCGTCTAAAATCGCTCGATTTATTCTCCCTGGAGAAGAGACGTCTGAGGGGAGACATGATAGCAATTTATAAATATCTTAATGGGGATCCCAGCTTAGAAAAAAAGCTGTTCATTCGAAGGGATTGCATGAGGACTCGAGGGCATACAATGCGATTAGAGGAGAAGCGTTTTAACCTCAGGCAACGCGGGGGGTTCTTTACTGTTAGGGCAACAAGATTGTGGAATTCTCTACCACAAGAGGTGGTTTCTGCGGGTAGTATGGTGGCTTTCAAAAGACTCTTAGACTTACATCTCAAGGATCAGAACATTCAGGGGTATGTGAGATGATTACAGCCACACACACCTACACAGGTTGAACTAGATGGACTATTGTCTTTATTCAACCTCACCTACTATGTAACTATGTAACTATGTAAGGATTCTACCGCACTCAGGTAGGGAATTTTGTATATACTGCTAATTAAGATCATGTACCGGATACGTATGCCTTACAGATAGTGCGTGACCTAAATTCACACTGTACTCCAAATGCTCCGCTCCTTGACTATGTGTGCCTTGCTGTATTGTTGAAACAGGATAAAAAAAAAAAAAAGAAGGGATTTTTGACTTACCGTAAAATCCATTTCTCTGATGTTCATTGACGGACACAGATCCTGATATTCTTAACCGCTGGGTTATACTGTGCCTATGGGCAGTTCCAGGGGGTATACTCCCTCTTTCTGCTATAGGTACTCCATTTTGTTACAAGCAGTGTCAGAGAAAATACAACTCCACAGAGGGGTGGGTGCTGTGTCCGTCAATGAACATCAAAGAAATGGATTTTACGGTAAGTCAAAAATCTCATTTTTGCTTTCGTTCATTGTAGGACATAGCTCCTTATATTCTTAACCATTGGGATGTCCCAAAGCAGTGTTAAACACGAGGGGTGGAAACAGCAAACAAACAAAATCCCAAGGCTAAAAATCGTAGCCATCCAGGCAACAGGGGCTCAACCAAAACAACTGGAGCCCACCTGAAAAAAATTAAATAAACCCTCAAAGAGGACCAAGTCCTCTAAACAGCAGCCTGTAAAACCTTGTGACCAAAAGAGGCATCCACAAACACCAACAAAGCCAACCCCTTGAGGGTTCCATCCGTAAGGACAAAAAGAGTCCGATTTCCTAAATGACTCAGTTGCCACCAAATACACCCTGATCACCCAAACCACATCCAGGGAATGCAAGGCAATCTCCTTAGGATGCTTAGGCCACAGAGAGGGCAACACAATGTCTTCATTCAGATGGAAACCAGAGACAACCTTAGGAAGGAATGACTGACAAGGGCAAAGCACCACTTTACCTCTGTGAACCACCACATAAAGTGAAGGACAAAGCAGCCAGCTTTGACACCCCGCATGCAGAAGTAATCGCCACACGGGACAATGAAAGCAGAGGAATCTTGCGAATATTGACGAAAGGCGGTTTCTGAAGAACCGACAGTACCAAATTGAGATCCCACAGAGGAAACGGAGACCGCACAGGTGGAGCCAAGTGGCCAAAAGGACTTTAAAAGAAAAATAGCCAAGACAGGAACCTGGCCCTGGATGGTACCCAAGGCCTGGCGCTGTTCCACACCTCTTTAAAGGGAACGCCAAAATTTGTGCCACCGAAAAGGAATGGGGAGAAACCCCCAGAGACTCACACCACGCAATGTACAACTTCCAGACGCGATAGTAAATTTTCCTAGATGTAGATTTTCTAGCTTTTAACAGCGTGGCAATCACTGAGTCAGACAACCCCCTATCGTTCAGGCACCTGGCTTTCAACAGCCAAGCTGTTAAAGAAAGTGAATGTAAAGCAGGATGGAAGATCGGCCCTTGGGCCAATAGGTCTTCTCTGAGAGGGGGCCACTAGGATTACCAGAATTCATTCGGTTTGAATAAAAAAAACCCTGAAAAACGTTCAGAGTTTGGAACTGGTACAATCGCCCCTGGTAGTAGCAAATCTTTTACCTCCCTGAAGAGACCACCCAGGCAGTGGAGACAAACGCAGGTTGAAAGGGAAAAAAAACCTCTCTGGAGGATAAGACTGAAATTCCATCTTGCGGCCGGACCGAATCAAACTTGTGGACCTACCCGTCTTGAATTAGAGAGGTCCAGAAATAAACAAAGACGTCACCCCCACCCCAGATACGGATGAGGGTGCCCCTTCGTCTGCAGGTCTGGAAGGGCCTGCTCTCGGCTTTTCGGGTCAGGGCCTCTAGAAACCTCCAGAGTCGGTCCTAATGGATTTTTATTCCTCGTCTTGAGACCCTGAAGGATGAAAAAGCCGCTTATGAGCCGAGAAAAAAAAAGGACCACGTCTGCGACGAGACTCCTCGCCCCTGGAAGCCTGTGGCAGGAGAGTACTCTTCTCTACCGTAACCCCCTTAATGATTTCATCCAGGAATGACCCAAACAGTCAATCCACCACGAAGGAGCGATCTGATAAGCCCTTCTTGGAGGCTTTGTCCGCAGACCAGCATTTCAACCATATCATGCACCATGGACCACTGCCGTCACGGACAGCCTAAAAACCAAGGGGGCCGCATCCACAGATAAAGGAAGGATGCTTTTCCCCCTCCAGATCCTGTCGCAAAAGCTTAGCCCATTCCGTCAAGGTCTAGGACACCAAGTCAATGGTGAACACCGCCCTAAGGACCAAAACGGCCATAGTAAACATGTGCCGGACCAAGGTCTCCGCTTTCCTATCAAAAGGGTCCTTAAAAGCTGATATTAGAGTGGATTTGTTCAGCCTGAAAACTGGAGAATCGACCACAGGTGGGACCGTCCCCTTTTTGACTAAGAATCAGAGGAGACAGAGGAGGCAGGTGAAGGCGGTGGACGCTTTTTGCTGGTCCTGTTTTGCAGGACCAAATCAGCCTTGGACACTAAGGACTCCAAAGCCGCCGCCATAGCAGACAGGGTGAACCAGGCAAAAAAGCAAAAGCAGAAAAAAAAAAAAAAAAAAAAAAAACAAGTGATCCCACCCGCCGCCGCGCAAGCAGCACTGCAAGTCTCAGCACAGCTGAAATCGCTGCTATAGCAGAGGGAGGGAGATCCAGGGCATCAACAATAACTCAGTCACCACCCCCAGTCAGCACAGAGCAGAGTGCTGGATGCTGTACACCATGCAGCTATCAAAGAGAAATGGGAGGTTCAGGGTCAGCACTAGAGGTCCACTGCCACATTCACCACCCACAAGGCTCTAAAAATATGGCCGCTGCTTTAGGCAATGAGAAACTACCAAAATGGCTGTCTGACTACACAAACATGGCCACTGTATATACAGCCAGCCATCCACAACAAAATGGTGACTCCAGGTGGCTCACTGGAGCCAAAGGGGACACCAAAGGACATTATTACAGTAAAAAGGGGACCCTGGCAGGAGCCCCTACCAGGACAACTCCCCCTAAACTGCGTATTCGGCTGCCGCCTCCCCCCAGCCCACTTTGCATGCTCGGCACCCCACAGGCCATCCTGGACAGGTATGGCCACCCCCTGGGGGGAGCTAGGAGCGGGTAGATGGGGGTGGTCCACAGGGGACCATGATATATGGGAGGGGGGGGGGGAACGCTCTGTGGGGAGGGAAAATCGGGGTCCGACTGTCCCAGGGAGGGGCCAACGACCACCCCGACAGGCCACCAGCGAAGGGGGGACACTACTTACCATACTATGGATCCCGGTGGGCACCACTCCAGACAGACTACCTCTCCATCGGAATGGGGGTGCTGCGGGCCAGGAGACACGCTGCGACTCAGGCCTGGCCCAGGTTGTGTGAGATGTTTAACTCCATCATCCATAAATGGGAGAAGTTTGGAACCACCAGGAACCTTCTAGAAGAACAACCATCTTTGCAGCAATCCACCAATCAGCCCTGTATGGCAGAGGGGCCAGACGGAAGCCCCTGCTCAGTAAAAGGCACACAATAGCCCACATGGAGGTTGCCAAAAGGCACCTGAAAGGACTCTCAGACCATGAGAAACAAAACTCTCTGGTCTGATGAAACAAAGATTTAACTCTTTGGCCTGAATGGCAAACGTCAGTTCTGGAGGAAACCAGTCACCGCTCATCACCTGGCTAATACCATCCCTACAGTGAAGCATGGTGGTGGCAGAATCATGCTGTGGGGATGTTTTTCGAGTGGCAGGAACTAGGAGACTAGTCAGGTTTGAGGGAAAGGTGAACGCAGCAATGTACAGAGACATCCTTGATGAAACCCTGCTTCAGAGCACTCTGGACCTCAGACTGGGGCAAAGGTTCATCTTCCAACAGGACAATGACCCTGAGCAAACAGCCAGGATAACAAAGGAGTGGCTATGGGACAACTCTGTGAATGTCCTTGAGTGGCCCAGCCAGAGCCCAGACTTGAATCCGATTAAACATCTCTGAAGAGATATTAAAATGGCTGTGCAGCGACACTCCCCATCCAACCTGATGGAGCTTAAAGGCCCTGCAAGGAAGAATGGGAGAAACTGCCCAAAAATTGGTGTGCCAATGAGCATCAATACTCAAAAATACTTGAGGCTGTAATTCGTGCCAAAGATGCTTCAACAAAGTATTGAGCAAAGGCTGTGAATACTTATGAACATGTGATTTTTTTCGTTTTTTAATAAATTTGCAAAGATTGCAAACATACTTCTTTAACGTTGTCCTTATGCGGTATTGTTTGTAGAATTATGAGGAAAATAATTAATTTAATCTATTTTGGAATAAGGCTGTAACATAAAATGTGAATACCTTCTGGATGCACTGTATCGCATAAACTGTGCACGTTTAGGAGATATTCTTTTTACCTACAGGCTAACTATATCAAAAGCTTAACTGTAGGTAAAAACAATAAAAAAAGAGTTTACTACCACTTTAAGGTGGCGATCGATGGATCGAAACTGGGCCGACTGAATTTTGATACATGTGTGGTCACTGCAGTTGAAGAGAAGTCGATCTACCGACTGACTTCTGTTCAACTACCCTGACAGATGAAAGCTGCTACATCAGTGGCTGCAGTGCTGATCTGTGTATTCTGACAGCGGGCAGTCTAGCTGCTGTCAGGATACAATAGCGCAGCGGGGAGCATTCCCCACACACCTCGAATGGGGAATACGTTCAGCCTGCTAATATACCCAAAGTATGGCCAGGTTTAACGATTATTCAGCCTTCATGCACGGAGCATGAAAACATATCTGATGCTAGGTCCAAACAGTTTGCCAGTGTGCAGTGTATAATATCAGGCAGCTCACAGGGTGACAGCTGTCAGACATCAAGTGACCTGTAACCAGCTTTGGGAAATGTCCTGTATCTGTATTTGAGATGGAGACTAATTTGCCAGGTGTCAGACAGAAGTACAAAAAAAAAATCTCTATTTACAATTTAATGGCTGTCAGACAGAACAGGAAAATCTTCATAATAAGGACATCGGCAGCAATAAAAAACACATTTTCTAACAGAGCAGGGCAGGATTTTATTGCCATCAGGATCTCAAGAAGGAAATATTCAATTTCTTGTGAAAACAGAGCAGTTAAAACTGACACATTCCTGCTTTATTCAAACCACAAGAAACATTTGTGGGTTTTTAGGGCATGCATGCTAAGTAACTTAGGTAATGTACAACTACAATCAGATGTTATATGCCAGGGCCTCCACAGTAGGAGCACATATAAGAATGGACAGATTAAGGGCAAACATGCCTGGAGGGAGCCCATTGCTCCCTTAAAAAGGCACAGGTACGCATACGACGCTCAGCAAGGCGCACAATGGCAGCGAAGGCATCATGTGCGTCCCTGCACCCAATACTTCCAACTGTACAAAAAAGCGGCAACCACCCCAATCTATAACTGGCCTTTGTAGAAGGGTGCAAGGCGTTTTTTTGTGATGTGCATTGCCCTTCTATATGTAAATGGAAGGATAGAATAAGGGGATTGAATGTGTTCCCTTGGCGTGGGCACTGTGGCTTACATATATATTTGAAAATGTGTGCAAACAAAACCCTCCGTTTTTAACATAACCTGTTAGACCGGACAACTTGGTTGTTTTGCAGACTGGTCGGTAAGTGTGCTGGGAAATCTTTTGTTTCAGATATTATATACCCTTCAAAAAGATCACAGGACTTCTAACAATGCCTTTGCCTTTATATAAGCTGTCCAGCTGCTTAACTATGTACATTATTTGTAGACAACTGCAATACAAGCTGAACCTAAAGCCTGGTACACACTAGCAGTTTTTTTTTTTTCGTTCAACCCAGCAACGGACAGCTCAGGAGGAGCCGCTTTACTAGCTATGTCAGACCGGCTTCACTAAACACGGGCATTGGGGTGATTTTTTTACTGATATAATGTTATTGATTATCTGTCCTAAAAGGTGGCAAAGATTATTTTAAATGTTTTAATTGGCTTCATGATGAAGGTAACATTAAGGCAAAAATAAAAATATTTTTATTTTTGTCTTAGGCCTCTTTCACACGGCGTTCCGTATGTCCGTATATCACCCCATCCGTTTGTGGGTGATATACGGACATAATGCATGTAAATGGGATTTGCGTCCTTTCAGTTCTGTTCCGTTTTTTGGAACGGAAAAGAACCATATTTTTCTTACGTTTAAAAAACTGAAAGGACGCAAAATCTGATGTCAGCGGTGTCATCCGCTGACATCCGCAATCCCATAGACATACATTATGTCCGTATATCATCCGCAAACGGATGGGATAATATGCGGACATACGGACCAGATGACACAAGTGTCATCCGTTTTCGTAAAAAAAAAAAAAAAGTGACTGAACGGACGACAAAAACGGAGCGCCCGTGTGAAAGAAGCCTTACCGT
Organism: Pelophylax lessonae; assembly: GCF_965119305.1. Lineage (NCBI taxonomy): Eukaryota > Metazoa > Chordata > Amphibia > Anura > Ranidae > Pelophylax > Pelophylax lessonae. The sequence continues at coordinate 657,840,511 of NC_138769.1, read as the reverse complement.
AAAATTAATTTCTCTGATGTTCATTGACAGACACAGCGCTTCATCTTCTTGATCATAGGGTTATACTGCCCTTCAAGGAGTAGGACACTAGGAAGAGAAAAAGATTCAGTTTTTTAACAAAAAAGGAAAAAACAAAAAGGAAAAACCCAACGCCATAGAGGGGTGGGTGCTGTGTCCATCAATGAACGTCAGAGAAATGGATAGAGGAAAAGATTTAGGACTTTAGATGAGGTGGAAACCAGAACAATAGAAACTTTTTATTGCTATACACCAGCAATTAAAATATAACATGTGAAATATCAATTCATGTAAAAACAACACAATCCAAACACTTGAGTCAGTCTGATATATGTGCAGGTATACAAATTATACAGTATCTCACAAAAGTGAGTACACCCTTTACATTTTTGGAAATATTTTATTATATCTTTTCATGTGACAACAATGAAGAAATGACACTTTGCTACAATGTAAAATAGTGAGAGTGTACAGCTTGTATAACAGTGTAAATTTGCGGTCCCCTCAAAATAATTCACACAGCCATTAATGTCTAAACCGCTGGCAACAAAAGTCAGTACACCCCTATGTCAAAATGTCCAAACTGGGCCCAATTAGTTATTTTCCCTCCCTGGTGTCATGTGACTCGTTAGTGTTACATGGTCTCGGGTATGAATGGGGAGCAGGTGTGTTAAATTTGGTGTCATCGCTCTCACTCTCTCATACTGGTCACTGGAAGTTCAACATGGCGCTTCATGGCAAAGAACTCTCTGAAAATCTGAAAAAAAGAATTGTTGCTCTACATAAAGATGGCCTAGGCTATAAGATTGCCAAGACCCTGAAACTCAGCTGCATCATGGTGGCCAATACCATACGGCGGTTTAACAGGACAACTTCCACTCCGAGCAGGGCTCGCCATGGTCAACTAAAGAAGTTGAGTGCCTATTCTCAGCATCATATCGAAGAGGTTGTCTTTGGGAAATAGACATATATGAGTGCTGCCAGCTTTGCTGCAGAGGTTGGAGGGATGGGGGATGAGTCTGTCAGTGCTCAGTCCATACGCCGTACGGTGCTTTAAATTGGTCTGCATGACTGTCATCCCAGAAGGAAGCCTCTTCTAAAGATGATGAAGAAGAAAGCCCACAAACAGTTTGCTGAAGACAAGCAGACTAAGGACATGGATTACTAGAACCATGTCCTGTGGTCTGATGAGACCAAGATAAACCTTTTTGGTTCAGATAGTGTCAAGAGTGTGGCAGCAACCAGGTGAGGAGTACAAAGACAAGTGTGTCTTGCCTACAGTCAAGCATGGTGGTGGGAGTGTCATGGTCTGGGGCTGCATGAGTGCTGCCGACACTGGGGAGCTATGGTTCATTGAGCATGATCCCCCTCCCTTTAGAGACTGGGCGGCAGGGCAGCATTTCCACATGATAAACGAACCCAAACATACCTCCAAGACCTCCTGCCTTGCTAAAGAAGCTGAGGGTAAAGGTGATCGACTGGCCAAGCATGTCTCCAGACCTAAACCCTATTGAGCATCTGTGGGGCATCCTCAAACAGAAGGAGGAGGAGTGCAAGGTCTCCAACATTCACCAGCTCCGTGATATCGTCATGGAGGAGTGGAAAAGGACTCCAGTGGCAACCTGTAAAGCTCTGGTGAACTCCATGCCCAAGAGGGTTAAGGTTGCGGAGAATAATGGTGGCCACACAAAATATTGACACATTGGGCCCAATTTAGACATTTTAACTTAGCGGTGTACTCACTTTTAAAGCCAGCAGTTTAGACATTATTGGCTGTGTGTTGAGTTATTTTGAGGGGACAGCAAATTAACACTGTTATACAAGCTGTACACTCACTACTTTACATTGTAGTGAAGTGTAATTTCTTCAGTGTTGTCACATTAAAAGATAATAAAATATTTAGAAAAATGTGAGGGGTGCACTCACTTTGAGATACTGTATGTATATATCAAGAATATAGGGACTAATGGCACTCCGTATAGACCACACAGTCCACAATTATTCCATTGTTGCCATCCTATAGATAATCTGCAGGGTACAACATGGCAATGAATGCTGAATCATCAACTTGCTGCAGCAGTCATGGACCTAATGTGTATTGTGTATATAAAAATACACATTACAATAAACGTTCAAAAGGTAAGTAAAAATGATTAAAGTAGCGATGGAGTCCTGTATGGTTGAAAAATTGAGGACATCCTTGTAGCTCTACTCTTCAGGAGCAGATGCCAAAAACTCTGTAAAAAGTATAAATGTTCCAATAATCTATTGGTCGACTAAAATCGCATACATTCAAATTAAAAAAAGGGAGGAAATTGTTACTTACAAGGTGACTGTCATTGACAATGTGCGGTCCTATGGACGCAGGGCATCATATGTGCCTCCCCCAGGAGCTGTGGTGGTAATCAGAGAAATGGATTTTACAGCAAGACAAAAATCCCATTTTCTCTTTCATTCACTGATGGACACAGCTCGTCATCTTCTTGACCGTAGGGACGTTCTAAAGCAGTGTCAAACATGAGGGTTGGGAAACAAACTTCCCCAAGGCTAAACATAGCCAACCAGGAAACTTGGAGCTCAACTGTCAACTGGAGCTCCCCCAAAGAAAAAAAAAAAAAACCCCCAAAGAGGGTATTACCCTTAAAAGTAAACAGTAGCCTGCAAAACTTTGCAGCCACAAGAAGCATCCGCAAGTTCCAACAGATCCACTTTATAAAACTTTGTGAATGTGTGTACAGACCACCAGGTAGCCACCTGCAAACCTGCCTCACTGACGCCTGATGAGGAAAGGCCCAGGAGGCACTAAGCGCCCGATTAGAGTGCACCTTGACAGGGAAAAGAGGGAACTGACCCTTAATAGAATATGCCTGAACCACAGGCTGTCTGATCCATTTGGAAATGGTCGCAGCAGAAGCAGCCAGCCGCTTGTGAGGTCCATCTGTGAGGACAAATAGTGAGTCTGATTTCCTAAAAGACTCCGTAGCCATCAGATACACCCTTATTGCCCAAACCACATCCTGGGAGTGCAAGGCAACTTCCTTAGAATGCTTAGGCTTGGGACACAGGGAGGGCAACACAATGTCTTCATTCAGATGAAAGTCAGAGACGACCTTCAGAAGGAAAGACGGACATGGACGCAGAACCACCTTATCCCTGTAAACCACCAGGTAAGGTGAATGACAAGACACCGCCGCCAGATCAGACACCCTGCGTGCCAAAAGAAATGGCCACCAAAAAGGCCACCTTCTGAGACAATGCAAGTAGGGGAATCTCCCAAATATTTTCAAAGGGAGGCTTCTGGAGAACTGACAATACCAAATTGAGGTCCCACGGCGGCAATGGAGACTGAACTGAAGGAACCAAGTGTCCCACGCCCTGGAGAAAAGTAAGTAAGTAATAAGGAGTGTGTGGCCAACAGGCGTCGAAAGAAAACCACCAAGGCCAAGACCTGGCCCTTGATGGTACTCAAGGCCAGGCCTTGCACAACCCACATTGGAGGAAAGCCAAGATGCGAAAAGGAAGGAGGGTGAACGCTGAGGGATTCACACCACGCAATGTACATCTACGTACGATGGTAAATCTTCCTAAATTTTCTAGCTTTTAAACAGAGTAGCAATCACCGAGTCAGACAACCCTCTGTCCTTTAGCACCTGGCTTTCAACAGCCAAGCCGTTAAAGCCAGCAACTGTAAAGCAGGATGGAAGATTGGCCCTTGGTACAGCAGATCTTCCCTGAGAGGGAGTCTCCAAAGAGCATTGGCACCCAGCCGTACCAGATCGGTGTACCAAGACTAGTGAGGCCGGTCTGGAGCCACTAGGATGACCGGAATCCCTTCTGCCTCGATCCTGCGTAGTAATCTTGGCAGAAGCTGGAAAAGAGGAAAGGCGTAAATCAGACACAAGCCGCTCCCTAAATTTTTGTGGAGGCCCAGCCACACACACTAAAGCCTCCTAACCCCCGCCCCCCCCCACGGCAGCCCCCGACTTGGCTGCATGGCCTAGTTGCCGCGGCCTAAATTTTTGAAGGTGCCCAGCCACCAACACGCGAGCTCCAGCAAACCTGACCACCCAGGGGCAGCAGAGGGGAAGGCGGATGCGCAAACGGGAGGCAGTGGCATCAGTCCCCCTCACACTGCTTGCCTCACATAGTTTCCAACGAGTAGCTTGCAAAGCTGCGGCCTAAATTGGTCATCTGAGGCGCGTACCCACGAAAGTTAAAACATCAGCTTCCCCAGCCCAACAATCACCGCAGAGAGCCCAGAGGACATCACTGCCCTAGTCACCAAGCCCCAAGAAAACCCAGTCAGCAGCAACTTCAAACAGCCCTCTTTAAGAGCATGTGGAAAGATTTGCCCCCCTAATGACCAGGCCAAGTATTGAGTGCATACTATATTGTACATGGACATACTTTTCAGTAAGCCAACACTTCTGTTTTAAAAATCTTCTTTTTTTTTTTTTTTTTTTTTTTTTATTGGGCTTATGTAATAATCTAAATTTTCTGAGATACTGAATTTTCGGTTTTCACTAGCTGTAAGCCATAATCCTCAATATTAAAAAGAAAGAAATGCTTTAAATACAGTACTTTTGAATTGAATTACTAAAATAAAATTAACTTTTTGATGACATTCTAATTTTATAATATGCACGGGTGTGTACATTTGTGTAATATTATATATACATATATATCCCCCCCCCCATTTCTCCTTCTATACATTTTGTACTGTAAGCAGGGTTCACAATAATAGGATTTGTTTTTTTTTTTTTTTCTTTTGCCATAAGGAACATATCCACTAATTGAACCCTTATCTCATATACAACGTCAGCACTGTGGCTCAGCACAAAAAAGAACATTTTCAGAATTCTGCCTGCGCATGGCCACCTTAAAAGCTTCTGATTAAATTTATTTGGTTTTCTTCCCCAAGTCAATCTAAAGGTAAATGCACCTCAAAGCAATTAAAAGAAAAACCATCTCAAAATGCAAGCCAGCTATGCCCTTAGAACCGGAGTCTCCAAACTTTCTAAACAAAGGGCCAGTTTAAAGTCCTTCAGACTTTAGGGGGGCCGGACTGTGGCCATAGGGAGTAGAAAATGTCCTGGCATCAGTGGGAGCAAACAATGCCCATCTTTGGTGTCAGTGAGAGGAACTGTGCCCCATCGATGGTGTCATTGGGAGGAATTGTGCAACATCATTGTTGTCATTGGGCCCCATTGTTGGTGTCATTGGTAGGAAATGTGCCCCGTAGGTGGTGTCAGTGGATGAAATAGTGCCCCGTAGGTGGTGTCAGTGGATGAAATAGTGCCCCAAGGGCTGGATGAAAGAAAGCAAAGGGCCGCATTCAGCCTTGAGGCCACAGTTTGGAGACCACTGCCTGAGAAGGTTCTATTCCAATGCAGGTTAAACATTGCAACATTGACCTACTTCTTTGATGTAAGAATTTGTGAAGAATGTGAAAAAAAAAAAAAAAAGGGTCCGCTCAACAAAATAGTTAGGATGCATCAAGAAAAGGAACAGTGGGAAATCAGTGATCTGCTACAGAAAGAAGAGAATATTCTTGTTTACAATAGAATGAACAAAGCGCGGTAGAAGGATGTGTGAAGGCCTCCATCGACCTGGCCGGGGTGAGGTACATTCCTGTATTTACTGTAAACATCAATGGAAGCTATTGGAAGAGAGATGGTGGAATAAAATGTGAATGATCTACGAAAGGTGGGGGGGGGGCGAAGGAGTCCCCTGGCTAGATCACATGATACTGCCTGACTAGACCTCTTATAGCCTGGAGGTCATTTCAGTGCCAAGCAAACACCTCCATGCAATGTTTTAAGGGGGTGCTTTGGAAGAGGTGGTCACAATTAGTTGAAGTGGAAGAGTTTTACCATACATACAGTGCACCAAGGACATTGTTCATGGATCGGATTTTGTAATTGTTACATTTTTTTTTTGGTTTGTTGATTGTTGCCTTTTTGGGGGCTCATTCACACAGTTACACATATTATTGGTTGGAAACATCATTATTTCCCCCCATTTTGGAGAGAGTATAGGAGGGTAATAACCCATCAGATTTTTATTTTATTTTTCTTTGCCATCTCTGTGTCCCATTGCATAGATTTCCTTTCACTTCCTGTCCCATAGCCAAACAAGAAGTGAGAGGAAATCCCTGTAAATAAAAGGAATTCCCTGGGGACCCCCAGGTCACCAGAACTAGTATCCCCATTGGAAAATTTCCCCTCTATTACTTTTCTAGGGACAATCCAAAATTTGGGATTTTCTTTTACTTTCAATGATAATGGTAAACAGAAAAAATAATGGAGAGTGGATTTTCCCAAGAGAGACACAGACAGCGCTAAAAAAATGACAAGTGTTCTAATCCCTCTCCACGCTACCCAAAAGTGGGGGAAATAAAAAAAAAAAAAAGTTATGCCTTTAGTTATACATTAAGTGTAGCTCTGCACATTTATAAAATATTTATTCTAATTCTTTGATAGGTTATTTATACTGCATATCTTGCTTCCTTCAATGTAAAGGTTGTAGAAGTGCATTTTGCCCAATTGGAGCAATGAAAGGCTTGCCCATTAGCTTATTCTTAACAGCTTGCACTATGGAATGACGTGTTAAAACATGGGCATAGAAAAACTATTCTTAGGAACAAGTGCATTCCATTGGCACAACAACAAACCACATGCAACAATCCTTGATGGTAGAACAGATATTCAAAGTGGTTATGTATAAGGCAACAATATAGGTAGTAACTGCTATTTATATTGCTTTTTACAGTACCATTTTTATATTACAAAACAGTTATCAAAGGAATTACAGAAAAATTAAATGTTGAATCTAAACAGTCCAGTCCAACATAGAAGTCTCTCCAAGGCCAAGTTCACACCTATGCAGGTTCTGGTTGATGCGCTTTCCCAGGGAGTTTCTCTCACAGGTGTTATTGGCTCATTCGAATGCGTTTTTGAGAGATGTCTGTTGTCATGCGGGACAAACCAGCAAAACACAAAAACTCCTCAAAAACACAAGCGCTGCCTTTTGATGCATTTCCATTGAAGTCTCTGGAACAAAAAAAAAACGTAACCCACCGTGGGCAAAAAGCTTCTGATCTTTGCCAAATAACACACTGGTTGAAAACGCACAGATGTGAACATGACCCATAGGAAATCATGTTAAAAACGGACTGTAGTGCATTTTTGCACAACTAAAAATGCACTGCAAAACGCATAGGTGTGAACCTAGCCTAGCAGTGGAGGGTAAAACCCTGTGGTAGAACTACATTTCTAGCACCCCCCCTCCCCCTTTAGCTGCAGAGGCTAAGGGTGTAAACATGCTGTGTCTGCCATGCATTGCTTTGGGGCCACGGCAGGAATTTCTTGCCACTCTGTAAGAGCCCCATAACCACATTCACTGCATGCAGTTGCAGCACACTACTGTCAAATGCTTACTAAACAGCAACCCAAACACGGATCACTCTTCAGAGACTAAAGCCCATGTGACCGAACCCCAGGTAAACTCCTCTAGCATTTTTTAAGCTTTCCTTTCATTCAATTTAGATTATGCAGGTCGATAGAAGCCTTTTGTGCAGCCGATGATCATCATTACTGCAGGTACACACAGGTCATTTTTATCAGCCCAGTCATAACAACACAATTGCAACACAGGTGAACAAATGGTTTGTTATGGTGTGAGTTACACAAGCTGGGATTGAACTATAGTTTGCAATCTATTCCATCCATAAAGTGATCAATCACAACTCTCAGGCGTTGTTAGCGATTCTACTGCAGCGGGATTGCCTAAAGTGTAAATCAGGTATGAAAAAAAAAAATTAAAAAAACATGCACATACCTGTCAATGTGCCAGAAATGTACTCGGCTCCTAATTTCTTGTTGTGTGCCGACAACACACAGTGCTAGATTGTAAGCTCCAACGAGCAGGGTCCTCCGATTCCTCCTGTATTGAATTGTACTATAACTGTACTGTCTTCCCCCACACTGTAAAGCGCTGCGCAAACTGTTGGCGCTATATCAATCCTGTATAATAATACCATTTTTAAATAGGGTCCTCCCTGTCCATTTGTTTTTTGCCAAACTACTGAATTCTTTCAAAGGTCCTCATCACCACAACACAGGGTCTAACTGTTCTGTAGTCCAATATAGGAATTGGGAGAGCTGATTAGATCTCTTGCGTTAACACATGAAATGTTCACAGTACAGTTCTACATTTCTGACATGACCAACAGGTATATTTATAGAACAGATACAACAAAACCTTCCAATAGTACAAGCAATACACTAAAGCCTGGGCTATGCTTTAGCTACACAGCTGCAGTCTAAACTCAACAGTGGCATCACAAGCACAGAAAATCCGATTCTACCAACTAATAAACAATGGCAACCAACTCAGAACCAAAATTTTATAAATGGATCCCATGAAAAAAAAAAAAAAAAAAAACATAAAAATATATCTTACAAACCTTACTGTTTTTCCCAGTTACTAGCACCCGGTCTGAACAGACATCCACAGGACACGATTAAAGCAAGGTTTGAGCAGCATGTTATCTCTATGCAAAGCTAAAAGCTCTCAACTGGTGTTTGTCTTGTGGACAAGCTGCCAGGCAGGAAGGAGAGGAAATGGAGATCAGTTTAGCTCTACATTTCATAACACCCATCCCACGGATCACTGCATGCACTCTTCCGTCAATTAAATGACTATATTGATAGCAGGTACCTGTATGCTGCACCTTTTAAAGACAACGCTTTCCAATATCACCACCTCATCCTGGTACAAATTAAATAAAATCAAATTAAACAAATGAATAAAGAAACTCACACTATGCACAGACTTGTTCAAGGCACTACTGTGACATCTGTATAGTTAAAGCGGTGGTGAAGTCCTTTTACTTTTTTTAAACCTACAGGTAATCCTATAATAAAGCTTACCCGTAGGTGCAGTAAAATATCTCCTAAGGCTCAATTCACACCAATGCATCTTTTTTCATGCTGTTTGCAGAAACGCAGGACAATTATTTGTAACATCGGTTCCTATGGAACACGTTCACATGAATGCATTTTTGTGCCTCTGCATTTTTGGAACGGGTCAGGGACTTTTTTTTAAAGCAAAACGGTACTTTTTTTGCTTTTTTGGTTCAATAGACTTCAATAGAGAAGCTGCAGAAAACATGTTTTACTGCTATGGATATCACCAGTGCATGCGTACTGTGCTTCTAATGGATGGCATGCCGTCAATTGTGAGAGCCGTGCCATGACGTCATCACAGCCTGCGATGCATACTAGCACAATATACTCCACTTGCAGGGGGAAGATTTTTTGGTTTTCTATTTTGCAGTTTACTACTGCTTTAAAAAGTTTCATATTCCTAGCCATTTGCCCTGAATATTCAAGCTACAGCACAAATTTAAAATATTACATAAACTGAATATCAATGCCTCATTGAAAGGAGTGGATTTCACCTTTTAGGCATAAAATAATCCTAAAAAACAAAAATGGGGTTGAATCGGACCGGGTTCACATATGTGCGGTCGCAGGTTCATGCCTGGGGTCATGCATGTAGATTCAGCAGTTCAGGTGTGATTCAGGACCAAATTTGTGCCTGAATTTGCATCTGAACTGGACCCAAAGACGCACAGGACCCTTCTGCAATCCCGACCCTGGCCCCCCACTGCCTGTCATGCAAATTGGATGCAGGGAAACCTGTATCCAACTCACATATATGTAAACCCTGCCTAACTAAAAATGGAGAGAGCAAAATCTGGTGCAGCGCTGCATAGAAAATAATCAGCTTCCAAAGTTTAAAGGGATTGTAAATGATCACCTTGTAAGACATCCCATTCAGTTTAACAAAGAAATGAAAGGCAAAACATTTTTTTATAGATATATAAATACATTAGAATTACCTTTTTTTTTTTTTTTTAAAGTGATCACATTCCCTCTATTCTCAGCCGTCTAGGAGCTTGGGGGGGGGGGGGGGGGAGAAGCAGCAACACACTGAGCTTCCTAGTAAATGGCTGTGCAGCGGGGACATGTCAGGAAATGTCTGATCATTGGAGGAGAGCAGGCCGAGTTCCCAGCATAGCTAAAGAACTGACCACAGTGTGTTCTCCTACCTAGTGTGGTCAGTTTTTAATAGGAAAGCAGAGGGAATGTCAGGAACACCAGGGATTGCACATAAAGGAAGCATACAAAGAGAACAGGATACTTTCTCATACAAGTACATGGCACAGCAGCCACATATCAGGAATATGAAGTTTTGGGATAAAAACACTTTAATTAAACTAGCTAAAGTTAAGCTGGGTACACACTATACAACTTTTTGCTGTTCGAGTTCCTTTAGATTTACTTTCAACTATGTAGTGCAAAGGCCTCCGTGATTGCATACCAATTGAAAAAGTGTTTAGGTATGACCTTATATTATATGGTTTTGGTAAATCTAAAGGAAAAGATCTAAAGAAAATTGTATAGTGTGTATCCAGCTTTAGAAGCTGCTTGGCTACCCTGCACAGCTGCACCAGATTTCGTACTCTCCAGTGTTAGTATTCACTCCCAACGTATTAATAATTCACTAAATGCACACATATTCCTTTTGTCTTTGTGCTGTAAGAGGAACATAAAAACTTTTACAGCTTTGGATGGAGTCGGAAACTTTTTAAACCAGTCAGTTTTTTTTCTTTTCTTCCTGTGTGCCATTGTAGAGATCAGATCATCTCTTCTGGGGACAACTGTAACATTTTGGATTTCCCATTGCTTTAGTCACAGCGAGAGTCTCTAATCTCAAAATCATTGTTACAGATCGCAATAAAACGTTTACAGTGCTTTACTACTTCTCCACTCTATCTAAAAACTTTGAAAAAAGTATTGACATTATTGCCTATCATCAGGTCAGGGATAAAGCTGGGCATAGTACATTAAACTCCATTCACACCTATGCAGTTTCCTTTTAAACGTTTCTGCAGTGCTTTTTGCTGCAATTTGCATTTTTCATGGGGTTTTTTTGGCAAATTTGTTGTTGGGCAGATTAAAAAAACGGAAAACGCAAATTGTGGCAAAATCATGGTAAAAACACACTACATGCTTTTCTGCAGCTTCTCTAGTGAAGTCTATTGAACCAATAAAAAAAAGAAAATGCTCCGTTTTGCATTTTAAAAAAGTCCCTGACCCTTCCCAAAAATGCAGAGGCAAAAAAATGCATTGATGAGAAAAAGGTTCCATAGGAACCCATATTAAAAATAATGTCCTGCAAAAAGCATGGAAAATCCCATTGGTGTAAATGGAGCCTTACTGAGCTTTTATTTGAAGTAAAACAAAATGGTAACATTATATTATATATATATATATATATATATATATATATATATATATATATATATATATATATATATATATATATATATATATATATATATATATATGTCACCTAAAGTAAAACTTCCCCCCCCCATTTTGGATATAGCAAGGGAGGCTT